>NC_056732.1:108411509-108452825 GCF_019279795.1 Protopterus annectens | reverse complement strand
TTTCAAGGTATTACACCAAGTGCCTTGCTGAAGCGTGTGAAACTTTAGTTCACATTTAGTTGAGTTTGACAAAACACACTGAAATCGTAACTGAACATGTAAATTACATTATATAGTTACGATTCAGTGTGTTTTTACATTAGGTTCACATTAAAGTTTTACTACAAATTCCGTGTAAAAGGTTCTTGCTAAAGCAAGTGGTGGCAGCCAATAGGATTCTTGCAATCCGAGCTACCACTTGTGTACCAGCTCCACCCCCAACCTAACCGTTAACTTCTTCAGCATTAATAGTTTATCATGTGACTGAATAAAAAGTTATTCAACTTCTTATAAATACAATTACTACAATACAACGGCAAGGTAAACAGAGGCACACCTCTTTTCTTCCTTCTGACTTTGGTGTGTTTAACAAATTTCACTGTATTTGTAAGAAACTGCAGAGTGCCAAGAGCCATATCTTGTTTATTTTGTTTTGCTCTTGACATATTACAGTTTTGCTATTGATAAGCTTGGGCGATGTTGGCTACTACGTAGCTTTTGGGTTAATGATTATTCTTTATTTTGTTTTACATTTCCTTACCGGAATGGTCAGACTGAGTTAGAAAGAAAGTACAGTTTTGTACCTACCATAAATGTAGATGTTCGAAGATCCACATTGCTGCAGTCCTTACACTTGGGTAGTCCGCTGTCCTCGGTCGGCCCGAATATCAAAGTATAAGGCTGACGTCGGTCAAGGCGCATTTGACTGACATCAGGACGTCAGGGTACAAATGCGCACGACCGACGTCATATCCTCAGTCTTTTCTTGCCCCAGATGTCAGAAGACCCTAAAAATAAAGGTCAAAACCAAAAGACAGCAAACAACCAACCAACCACCCTTGCACTAACTATATGTACAATATATAGAATATACACAATATGTACAACCCAACCCACACAACCACCTCTAACTGCAGAGGGGAAGGAGGGAGGAAATTAGACTGCAGCAATGTGGATCTTCGAACATCTACATTTATGGTAGGTACAAAACTGTACTATGTTCTTCATCTCACATTGCTGCAGTCCTTACACTTGGGTAGAATCCCAAAGCAGAGGTAAGGGAGGATGGATAACTACAAGGAAGCAGGAGCTGCCAAAATGCCCTGCAAAACAGCAGTGGCAAAACCAGCCCTAGATTTAGAGTAAAGTGGCAGGTGATAATGCCTAGAGAAAGTATGCACTGAACTCCAAGTAGCTGCCTCCAAAATATCCTTGGTTGCCACTCCCCTCAAAAAAGCTGTTGATGTGGTAGTAGCCCTAGTGGAATGAGGCCTAATCCCAGCTGGAATCTCATTGCCATGATGGGAATAACAGAAAGCAATGCAAAACCCAATCCACTTAGAAATAGTTTGTTTTGACACAGGCTTGCCCTGAGAACTCAAAGCAAAAGAAACAAACAACTGCTGAGACTGCCTGAACCCTTTAGTTCTGTCCAAATAATAACGCAACTGCCTGTGTACATCTAAAGTGTGCAAAATCTTTTCCCTTTTATTTTGGGGATTTGCATAAAAAGTAGGCAAATGAATAGTTTGGTTTAAAGCCACACTAGAAACCACCTTAGGCATAAAGGAAGGATTTGTACGTAATGATACCCTATCCTTATGGAAAATCAAGAAAGGCTCAACCGGCCATAAGGGCCTGCAATTCAGAAACCCTTCTTGCAGAGGTAATTGCCAACAAAAAGCAGTCTTCCATGATAAATATTTCAACTCAGAAGTAGCTGCAGGCTCAAAAGGTTGTAGAGTGAGTTTCTCCAACACAAAATTGAGATCCCAAGCAGGAGTAGGAGCTCTTCGTGGGGGTCTTATATTCTTTGCCCCTCTAAGAAATTGCTTGAACAAAGGATGAGAAACAATGGTGGGGCACAATCCTAGTGAGCCTAAATTGCTGCAGCATGAACCTTAATAGAAGAGAAAGACAAACCTTTGTCCAGTAACTCAGTAAGATATTGAAGAGCCACACTCAAATTAGGCTCAGAAACATCAAAATATTTTGCTGCACTCCAAAATAAAAATCTCTTCCATTTATCTGTGTACACTTTCCTTGTACTAGGCCTTCTAGCTTCCAAAATCACATTCAAAACTTGTTGTGGAAGTTGAGACCTCTATGGTTCAAAACAGAATATGCCAGGCCGTTAGGTGAAGAGAGTGAAGTTTGACATTCAGCAAATGGCTGTCCTCCTGTGACAACAGGTGTGGAATCGAAGGCAAAGGCCATGGAGGCTTCCGCAGACTTCTCAGTAATGGGTACCAGTGCTGTCGAGGCCAATCTGGAGCTATTAAAATCATCCTTGGCTTGTCCTGTCTGACCTTTAGAAGTACCTTTGGGAGGAGAGGCAGAGGAGGAAAGGCATACACATGAAGATTGCTCCAATTGAAAGAAAGAGCATCCACTTTCCAAGCTGTGGGATGAAACCTTTTGTGCAAAACTTTGGCAGCTGATGGTTTAGTGGAGAAGCGAACAGATCTATGTCTGGAGTTCCCCATGACACTGTCAATTTCTGAAATACATGAGGATCCAATTTCCACTGTGGGGATCCATAATTGTCTGCTCAACACATCTGCTAAGGAGTTCTGTGCTCCTGGCAGAAACCTTGCCTGAAGATTGAGCTGTAAACTGAGAGCAGTCTCCCACAAAATCATTGCTTGCCTGCATAGAGGATAAGAATGTTCCCCTTGCTTGTTGATGTACCACATGACAGTTGTGTTGTCTGTTAGAATCAACACCTGCCCTGGAAGAAGTAAATCCTTGAAAGCTATTAATGCAAACTGGACTGCTAACATCTCCTTCAGGTTGATATGTAGATGTTGTAGTCTGGCAGGCCACTTGTCTTGTATCCACTTTCCATTTAGATGAGCTCCCAAGCTTTGTCTGAGGCATCTGTCGTTAAAATCTGACTCGCCTCTGGCCGGGTCACAGAGAGTCCCTTGTTTAGGTGACATTCCTGAGCCCACCACAAAAATTCCTTTTGAATGCAAGGTATTATTTGAATGACAGTGTCTAGATCCTGGCAGTGCTGTGTCCATACATTTTGAGATACCATTGCAGCTTCCTCATATGCAGTTTGGCATTGGGAAGCACCAGAATACAAGATGCCATGAACCCTAAGGCTTGAAGGACTGTCCTTGCAGTCAGCCCGACTGATGAGATAGCTGATGGAAGTAAAGGGATAGACTCTTTTGTTTGTCCGGGTTAAAAAGGCCATCTGGGATGCTGTATTCAGTCTCACACCCAGAAAGCACATGTCCTGAGAGGGTACTAGACTGGACTTTATTTCGCTCACAGAATACCCCAGGCATCTTAGCACTGCTATCACATATTCCAAATGATGAAGAAGCTCTTCCCTTCCTTGAGCCAGAATCAGGCAGTCGTCCAAATAAGGATAGATCTGTATTCCTTTTAGCCTGAAGAAAGCTATGACTGAGCCAGAACTTTGTGAACACTCTGGGCAGTAGATAAGCCAAAGGGCAATGCAGAGAACTGATAGTGAGAAGTCCCAGCTCAAAACGCAGATACTTCCTGCAACTCAGTCTGATAGGAACATGAAGGTAAGCCTCCTTGAGATCCAAAGTTACCATCCAATGATCTTTGCCCAGCAGAGGTAAAAGCTGCTGTAACGTCAACATTTTGAACTTGGGAATGTCCAGATAAGTGTTGAGGGTAGATAAATCCAAAATTGGTCTCCACGTGTTCCCCTTCTTTGGTACTAGGAATAGGCGAGAATAAAATCCCAGGCCCACTTCTGGCATAGGAACCGGCTGTATGGCCCCTATTTGGAGTAACAGAGAAACTTGCCTGTGAGCCTCTATTCTTTGTTGAGGAGGAACGTCTGGCATGCCTTTGAAAGGAGGCAAGGTATGGAAATAAAACCTGTAACCGTGGTGTATGATATCCAATACCCATCTGTCTTGGGTAATTAAACTCCAATTTTCTTTGAAAAGTGCCAACCTTCCTCCCAAAGGTGCTGCCAGACGAGAAGGCTCTGGCAGCTGAAAAGGTAGGTCATTGGGTCTGTTTATGAAAGGACTGACCCCTGCCCTCACCCGAAGACTGTGCAGGAGAACTCCCTGTTCTAGGCCTGAAAGAGCCCTGAGCTCTGCCCCTACCACGTCTAGATCTACCCCTAGACTGGGAATCATAAGAAGGATATGTCCACCCTTAGTAGGCCAATTTCTACTAAACTTTGGAGGCTGGACCTGCAAAAAATCTTTAACAGTCTGCATAGACTTAGCCTTGTCTTCCATTTTCTTTAAAACTGCCTCAACAGGAGGACCAAACAACACGTCAGATTGTAAAGGAGCATCTAAAATCCTTGTTTTAACATGTTCAGACAAATTTTGATCCCTTAGCCAGGCGTGACTCAGAAGAACTGACCCAGTAGCAGCCACCCTAGACGAGGCCTGTACAGCATCAAAACCACATTGCAAAGAATGCTTACCCACCTGTTCAGAAACATGTACTAAATCTTGCAACTCTTTACAATCAATACCTACTGCCAGAGCATCAACCTTAGACTTCAATTGTGAAAGGAGATAGTTTTGGTATTTCAACATGTGAAACTGGCAATTCAAAGCCCTCATAGCAAGAGTGGAAGAAGTATAAACTTTCTTTCCCCATCTATCCAAGGCCCTAGCCTCTTTGTCTGCAGGAACCGGATTCTTTACAACAGAAGCCTTAACACCTTTAGGCCCCTGGCTAACAGTTTCTGGGTCTGCCCTAGGACTCTTAAAAGATACTTATGAGTTTCAGGCACCCTGTAATACCTATCCGCTTAACAGGAGCAGGAGGCAAAGAATCAGGATTAAGAGAAGCCTCTGAAAAACATCTCCCACTACATCCAAAACAGGAGGTATAGCCAAAGGCCTATGCTGGGGTAAAACAAAAATTCCCTAAGCCTTTTCCTGGAATCAGAGAAGTCCTGACCTTCCCACTTAAAATGCTCCCTCATGGAATGAAGAGTTTCTGAAAAGAAAAATCCTCAGGAGGAGAAGCAGAAGGAGTAGAATCATCCACATCAGAATCAGAATAAGGAGAGTACTCCTGCAAGTCTTCAGCCAAGACTCTGAAACATCTGAAGCCTGCTCAAAACCCCCAGCTCAGGCTCCATCCTAGGTCTCTTATCAGGAGGGGCATAGAACCCTAATCAAAGTAATCAAATCTTCTGCCATTTTAAGCATATGCTTCTTGGGCACAGTTCCTGAAGAGCTAGGGGTAACACCAACTGAAGCTAAACCTGGCCTGCCCCTGGGAGAAGCCTTTGAAACAGGAGGAGAGGGCCTAGCCACCCTAGGAAGGGAGGGGTATAGTAACCTGAGAAGCCCCTCAGCCTGACTTGCCCCTGAGAGGCCACATCTTGCAATAATAAAGTCTCACCCTGGGAACACAAAGAAACTCCGGTGGAGCCACCGGCTCCACTGACACCTCTAAAGAACCGGCGTCCGTACAGACGGTTCTTCTAGCCTAGGCTTAACTGCTTTGTCCTTGCGCTTCTTGAAGAAGCGGCCGGAGCATCCGACGGCATTTTATAATTGCACCGCTTCCCAAAGACTAACCTTGCACAATCCAACCTTCTCTTTATAGTGCGTTTATTAAATCTAGCACAAGAGCGACAGCCAACAACGTCGTGCTCAGGCCCTAAGCAAGGAATACACAAAGTATGATAATGTGTATGCGGTATCTGTTTCCCACAAGAAATGCAATTATTGACTTTTTCTGACATCCGTAAATCACTTAGGCAAGAAAAAACTAAAATATTCCCCAACGGGGTACTTAGCCAACTTTGAACTCGGTCTGAAACTTCGAAATCGAAAAATCTCAGAACGCCAACCGGCACTTGCAATGCTGCTTCTGCATCGGACCATGCGGCAAAAAAGACTGAGGATATGACGTCGGTCATGCGCATTTGTACCCTGACGTCCTGATGTCAGTCAAATGCGCCTTGACCGACGTCAGCCTTATACTTTGATATTCGGGCCGACCGAGGACAGCGGACTACCCAAGTGTAAGGACTGCAGCAATGTGAGATGAAGAACATCATGTTTTTAGCGGCGGCCAGGAGAAAAGCTCCAGTTACAGGCTGAAGTGTACAAATGTTTATAAGCAGTATAGTGTACAATAATTAAACATGACTGACATATAAAATAGTAATACCAGTAGTTTGTAGTACATTGTGGTGGCTAATTATTTTTAAAAATTCAAACATGATCATAGTAGAAAGTAACATTGCATGTTCAGTTGACTATCGTATCGACATCATAGACGGTAGGCTAGGCATACATAGGTTTAGATCAGCAAGGTGAGATAGAGATAAGACAGAGTGGGAGCAGTGGGAGACAGAAATGTTGAGAGGAAGTGATTATATGAGGTAAAAGGGTGTAATCCTTAAATATTCTTAGAGTCAAAAACAGTAAACTTACAATATAAAAAAGTGACGCCTTAGCAGTTAATTTTGCTCAGAAACCAGTCAACATTGCTCCAGCCTTTATGACCCAAGCAACAGTCTTGTGATTTACGTTTCAAGTCTTCTACACAAGCTGTTGCGTGCATTTGTGACTTATGACAGATGGTGTAACTTCAGGATTTGTCGAAAAGTCTGTGCTATAAACATCAGACTATGAAGGAATGCTACAACAGATTTTAAAATCTTACCTGGTAAGAAATTTTTAATTTTAGGTGCATTGCTGATAGCAATAGCTCTTTAATTTTATTGGTTTACTTGTCGGAGCAGGCTGTTCACTCATTGCCAGCTCTTAGCCTCGGTTTTTCATGATCTGGGTAAAGAACCTGACCAAACAAAGACACACATTAGTTACTCTGATACCCGACTGCTGATACGGGTGAAAGCGCTTAGTTACCGTATTTTGTTTGACTTTTATTGCTGCTATTTCATGGTGTTTGGTCCATTAAAGCTTTTCGTTTTCTTGGAGCTGAGTCGGTTTCTATTTACATATTAGTACCACTGTCAGATGGAGCAAAAATTGTCTGATTGTAGTGAGCTTAAGATTGGTGTTAAGATGAAAAGTGAGTAGCAGTAAAAATTAAGTTGTCAATGCACTGAATCTGGTCAGATTTGAGGTGTTTTGTAGGTCTGGAAATGATGCTTCTATCTGTCTTTACATAAAGATGTATTTGCATTTAATTATTTGTTTCTGTTTGTTAATTGAGTAGCGTGCTGGTGCGCTGCAAGACTTAGCCAAGTAGATCCTGCTAAGAATTGCACAGTAGACAAACTGAGGCTAGGCACTGAAGATGTTTAGGCAGCCTAGGTAATGGGAATGAAAATGGTGCACAATCATTAACATGTGAAATGTATTTTATGTGTAATTATCCCTAGAAAAATTGGTATGGACATAGTAAATATTTTCAGGGATCTTACACATAAAGTTTATCTACTATAGAGTACAACGGCCCATTTGGAGCACGGAGCTTCTCTAGCCTCTTTGGTGTGGACCCAGTTACTTGATACTTCCCATTGTTTATGTGACAAAATAAGCAAGCAGTGTTGATGGGAAGTCTGTCTAGGGGTTTGGTGACTTTTTCAAAGAAGCTAACAAGATGACATGATGTAGCCTTGCCATAACTGAACTGTGAAGGGGCTAGACTCTACAGAGCTTGTATCTCCATTTTGATTAGTTCTACAGTAATAATTTCATGACTTTACAGATAAGGCTAGTGAGACTGATGGATGTGGGACAGCAGAGAGACCACGGAAGGGGCCAACTGTAGATTTCCTCTCTTCTTCAGATACTTACAAAGTGTAAAGATTTTGTGTGAAAATGTCAATGAGACATTTGGCTAGATTATGCTATCAGCAAGCAGCCAGGTATGTTGACTGGCCCTCATGGAGATATTTTTGTTGTTTGTTTGGACAAGCAGGGTGAAACTTAGCCAATATTAATGATGGGGGTGGGAGTTTTACAAGACATGGTATGGAAAGAAACCAGAGGTATAGTAGGTAAAGTAAAATTTGAGAGGAATTATTAGTCAAGATGTTAGCTGTGGATTCCGGGACAGGGTGAATGGTACTTTTTGCAGTGAATTCAGAACATGGCAGGTATTATTGTGGATAGACCCAATACTAGGGACAACATGATGGCATTTTTAGCTGAAAGCTCAGGTTAGTAGTTTTCACATTACTACATGGATTTGTGCTTCCTCACATGATCAGTGAGATCTGCTTCCAGTTACAGTACATGAATGCATCTCTCCCAGAAAGATTTTGTATTGGATAATAATTGTCAGTAAACGTATGCTATACTGCTTCAGGATGGCTAGGGAGGTCAGACTGACAAGAAACCAGAATTAACAGCCTGCGTCTACATAAAAGAGTGTACTTAGGTTGGGGGGGGGGAGAAAAAAAATGCAAACTACCCCAGATAGCTACCTGCAGGGCAATACCTCTTGGTTGGCCGCTGCCTGCTAGAAAACAAATAGGCTTATTGCCTGAGAGCCTATCTGATGGTCAACAGACTGTTGGAGGAAAAAAACTGGAAAAAAGGGTAGTGATTAGGCAGCAGCACATTGAAATCATGCTACGAGCAAGCATGAAGTGTATAGCAACAGTTTCCTCAGAGTGTGTGTGTGTGTGTGTGTGTGTGTGTGTGTGTGTGTGTGTGTGTGTGTGTGTGTGTTTTTTGAGTGGCTGAAATGGACTAAATTAAATATTTCAGGAAAGAAGCAAAGACTGAATTTGGTTTCTGTTGTAGACACTTGCTTTCTGAACATCAATGAAAAACAAGTATTTGTTATAGGTTGAAGGATTAGAGTGATACGCGTGCTATGAACTACAATATGAAAAATCCTGGCAACTGTCTTTTGTAATTTTCAAGACTGTTTTCTGTTTTATGATGGACAGTTTTCGAACTGTGCATTTGCCCTTTTGTACTCTGCTGTCAGTGATGGGATACAAAGCTTGTATTTGTGAATTTTCTGCAGTTTCATCTACTAATAAAGTAATTATATTTAAAGAGTCATTTGTAATAAAAAACTTAATGAATTGAATTTACTATAAGTACAACTACACTCATATAGGCACAGTTACATTTGATGGTTAGGGGAGTGCTTCTCATTCAGTTACTTATCAGGTGCTTGTACAAACTTGGATCAACTGAAGAAGGGATTGTTTATGGAAAATGTTCAATGGTTTGTTAGTGGAATACTTTTGTTCACCTGGACAGACTACAGACAGGATTGCTGCAGGAAATGCTTCACTTGGTGGTCTGGGGGAGTGCTTTTGCATTCCCAGACAGACTGCAGAAGGAATCTCTGCGGAAATGTTTCAAATGGTCATCAGTGGAGTGCTTGTGCATACCTGGACAGACTGTAGAAGGGATCGCTGGGGGAAATGTTTCAGCTGGTGGTCAGGGGACTGCCTGTGCATACCTGGACAAACAGCAGCAGAGGCAGGAGATCTCTCATTTCGTGTGCAAGAGAGTGTTTGTGCATACCTGGACAGACTGCATACAGGATTGCTGGTATAAATGTTTCATTTTGTGGTCAGGGGGTGTAAACCTTGTCTAAAGATTGTCACTATTGAAGTGACACCCGAATCCCATGTCCAAAATTGGAAAAAGGGGTTGAGGATGGATGATGGTGCTTCTGCATACGTGAACATACTGCAAATATGATCTTTAGGGGAAAGTTTCATTTGGTGGTCTGGGAGTTTCAGTGCTTATCTGGGCAGACTGCAGATTGGATCACTGGCAGAAGTGTTTCTTTTGGTGGTCAGGGAAGTGACATGTCTGTGCATACCTAGACAGACTGCAGATGGGATCATTGGGGGAAATGTTTTATTTGGTGATCAGAGGAGTGCTTGTGCATAGCTAGACAGACTGCAAAGGGGATTGTTAGGAGAAAAGTTTCATTTGGTCGGCAGGTGAGTTCTTGTGCATACATGGACAGACTGCAGAAAAGATTGCTGGGAAATTTTTAATTTGATGGTCAGGGGAGTGCTTGTGCATACCTGGAGAGACTGTAGAAGGGCTCCTTGGTAAAAATGTTCAATTTGGTGGTCAGCAGACTGCTTATGCATACTTGGACATACTGCAAAGGGGATAATTGGGGGGTCAAGGGGGTGCTTCTGCACACCTAGACAGATTGCAGACAAGACTGTTGTAGATCTCTTGGCAGCCTCCATGACCAGTGTTTGTCTTGTCTTTTCATCAATTGTGGAAGGGCATCCTGTTCATTGCAACAACACTGCTGTCCCATAGCTTCTCCACTGTTTGACTGTCTTCACTGTGTTCCATAGTATATCCAATGCTCAGTAAGATATAACTGCTGCACTTCTTTGACATAATTACTCTGGTCTTTGTCCTAACAGATGGTAATGACTCTGTCTTATATTACATCTGTACAAGGAATATGATGCATGGCTTACTCAACAGATAATGTGATGCGATTTCCCACCTGCACATTCGGTGTTCGTTTCTGAATTTTTCATTTTGGTGCTTGTACATACAAGGAAATGTTACTGAATGGTTGTTTCAGGTTGATCTTTCATTCTGGTGCCTGTGCATTATATTTAAGGGCTCGGATGGGTGAATGCTTAATTTTGGTGGTTTAATACTAGCAAATCTTACAGACATTTCATTTGCTGAAGCGTTTAATTTTGGACATTGTGCATACCTCAACATTCTACTGAAAGAGTTGCTTGGGTGAAGTCTTCATGCTGGTGGTTGCACATACTAGGAAATGTTACTGAAGGCTTGTTTGTGGAAATGTTTCATTTTGGATGACTGTATACCTGGACATAATTATCAGGATATTGCTTGGAGACATCAGGGAAGTGCTTGTGCATGCAAGGTGGGAGGAAGGGCTCAGTAATATCTAAGTCTTATACTATTTGACTGAATGACTCAGGTCTTCTCCTTACTGATGATACAAAGTCTGTGTTACATAATGGCTGCACAATGTAATATAATGAATGCCTACAAAACGGGTTATGTGCAGCAATTATCACCTGTGTCTCTGCACACATACCTTTGCAGTAATGAAAGGAAGGTCATTATCACATTAGCAATATGTGCAGTTACAACATAGCAGTTAGTCATTATCACTTTTCTGGGAAAAGTCTCAGCTGCTGTCACTGTTACTCACATAAGTAGAAGTCGTTATCACTTTGATGAATGCACAAGCCAGGTTGTGTTTTTTTTTTCTGCTTAGAGTCATTGCAAGCAACTCCCCTCATTCTTCAACTGCCTACCCTCCTAAACCCCCGATTTCTTTGTTGCTGTGTGTGTGTGTGTATATATATATATATATATATATATATATATATATATATGTGTATGTGTATGTGTATATGGATATATATGTATGTACATAATGTATTTGCACATATATACATTGGTCACATGTATATATATATATATATATATATATATATATATATATATATATATATATATATATATATATATATATATATATATATATATATATATATATATATAATTTTGGTGATTGTGCGTATCTCAACATTTTCCTGAATGGGTCATTTGGGTAAATGTTTCATTTAGAGACATGTGTATAACATGTAGTAATGAAGATGTTGGTAGAGGAAATAATTAATTTGTGTACCAGTCAGTCATGGGTGGAAGTTAGGTGGTAGGAGGAAGGCGCTCAGTAACATCCTAGTGTTATACTATTTTGATTGAATTATAATGATATAGTATTTCTACTGAATGATAATGAATGCCTCTGCACTCCACACCAACATGTATTAGAACATGCTAATGCAAAACCTGTGTGCGTGTGTATATGTAGTAGGTATGTACCTCTGCAGCGTCATCACCACTTATGTACCTAATGGAATGAATACTGCCCCTGTGGCTTGGATAAAAGATTTGGATGGGCTAACCAGGTAATGTATATGATATACATATATATTTAGTCTTCGCATACATCTGTCAAACATCAGTAGTAATCTGTTTGCATTTTCTTTCCTGTGCAGGTTTGTCCACCTTCTGACACTGACATGGCTTCACGACCAGACAAGTGAGAGTGTGGGTATGTGGCCATTCCTACATTCACTGGGCTGCCAGCCATGCCTCCGAAACTGAAAACCAGTACAACTTGAGCTTCCCCACTTCCATTGTGAAGGTATACTGGATTGTAAGAAGAGGTATTCTCAACAGATATGGAAAATGGAAAACAGTCAATGGGCAGTTCACAAGGCCAGACGTTTACAGAATGGGTTCATGCATGGCTTGATGCACAGGATCGGTGGATCTACAATCTGCCATGACAGTATCACTGCAGAAGATGGTCACCTATTCAGAAGGGATGGTGTTCACCTAACTGAGGAGGGTATTGCATTGTTCTTGACTGACTGAGGAGAGCTATGCAGGATTGGTAACATGCAGCTTGTGAGAAGAATGGAAAACACCCATGACCAAATAGGACCAGTATAGTAAGTAAAACTCTATTATGAAATGAGTTGTGTAAAATATATTTTTCTGAGTTTGCCAAATAACTGTGGTAAGGAGCTGGTGAAGATGCTGAGAAAGAACAATTGTTTCAGGAGAGTGCTACCACATACAATCTAATATGTCAGTGACCATCCTGCAGTAGTTCTTTTTTTATTCTGCTTTTATCAGGTATGTGTAGAGGTTAGATGACAGGAAGGGCTTAGTAATACAGAACTTGATCCCCTAGGTTCATTGCTGAATGGACGGACACATGTAAAGAGAAAAGGCATAGGTAAGGCAGACTGCTGACACTGAAGGTCGTGAGACTGCAAGTGGCATCAGCTGTCTGAGTGGGTAGCCAGCACAACTATCAGACAGATCAGATCAGATGGCCTTGCCTGCCACTGAAGTCCCATGCCTGTCCTGGGTTCATTAGTGGAGTGGCGGTCCTTACCTTGCTTTTTCTCTTTACATGCACTCATTCAGCAGTATGTTGGCTACACCAAGAATGTGTATATTTACAATCATATTTGTCTACATGGTAAAACAACTGCTTCTGAATGCTGTACACATGTACATATATCAGTTTTGTTAGGAAATTATGATTTTTTCTTATTTTGGTAAATAACTTTGCAAGGGAGCATCTAAATGTGCCAAGTAATACCTCATTTTGAAGACAGTATTGATAGTTCCAACATGGTAAAATAATTGTGCCTGTATGTTGTACACATGTGCAAATATAAAAGTTTTTTTCGGACTTAAGTTATGGAAATTATGATTTTTTCATATTTTGGTAAATAACTTTGCAAGGGAGCATCTAAATGTGCCAAGTAATACCTCATTTTGAAGACAGTATTGCTGGTTCCAACATACTAAAAGAATTGTGCCTGTATGTTGGACACGTGCATATATCAAAGTTTGTTTCGGAATTAGGTTATGGAAATTATGATTTTTTTCATATTTTGGTAAATAACTTTGCAAGGGAGCATGTCAGTGTGCCAAGTAATACCTCCTTTTGAAGACAATGTTATTCCTTACAACATGGTAAAAGAACTGTGTCTGTGCACTGTACACATGTACAGATATTACAGTTTTAGTCTTGTACGATTATGAAAATTATACATTTACAATACTTCTCATTATTATGCCCATATCTTTGCAATGGAGCATGGTGATCATACAAATGATGCATCATTTTGAAGCTGACATTCAAATGCACAACTTCTACACTGATATGTAGGCTCTGTCTGTTACAGGTGATGAGATATTATGCTTTGTTTATTTATCAATTATGAGAAATAATATATTAATCATATTTCTGTGAATATCTCAAGAAAGGAGCATCACATGGTAATGGTTAAGGTATCATTTTAAAGCTGACATTCATACTAACAAATTAAATTCAAATTATATGGGTTTGCATGGTACATTGACCAAGATATTGTGCTTTGCTTTTCCAAAAAGGTAAAAAATATGCACAATATCAACATTCCTTGCCAAATATTTAATAATGATTTTGATATGTACTATTAACATTTACACTCTTGGAAAGGTCAATGTCTGCTGAATAACTTTCGCGTTTACATTTTTGGTCTAGCTCTTATAGTTAAAGAGTTATGAACCAGAAGGCGAGGGTTGAGTCCCAGAAGCAGGGGGGGTGCCACAGATTTACAAACTCAAACTAAAATAATGGGGAAACCCTAACTTCACACAAAAATATATATAAAAATTTCAAAACTTTCTGTTTAACAGGTAAATAAACTACAGATCTGAGGTCATGAGGGTAGAGCAGGGCATTATGGGTGAGGGAGGAGCGGATCCGATATCGGATCCATAACCCACAGGTTGCAGACAAATGAATACCCTACTTCAGATCATTTGTTTTCTGTATGGTATTGCAAATGGATTTTCTGAAAATGAGCTCAGGCTGCACTGTTGTTCCTATGGTGGAATTAAGCAGGCAGCTTTTTCTGAGCTGCTTCGGAGTGAATGAGTTAACCAAGCATGCCTTCTAATGACAGTACCCATAACAGCGGCCCTGCAAAAGGCCTCCAGTGAATCAAAACCACACTGCAAAGTATGTTTTCCCACTTGTTCAGCTGCATACAATAAATCCTGCATTTCCTTGTTATCTGCACATTCAGAATTTGTCAACATTTTCTGTTTTAGCAGTGACATTAAATATTGCTGATATGTAAGCATATGAAACTGACAATTTAAAGCCCTTACAGCCAAGGTAGCAGAAGTGTAAACTTTTTTTCCCCCATCTGTCCAGTGCCCTAGAATCCCTATCAGAGGGGACAGGGTTTTTCGCAGTGGAAGCCTTGATCCCTTTGGGACCCTGAGATATAGTTTCTGAGTCAGCAGCAGGGTTTTATATAGAAATTTGTGGGAATCTGGAACCCTGTAGTATCTGTCTGGCTTAACCAGTGCAGGGGGTAAAGAGTCAGGAGACAGGCTGGACTCTGAAAATACATAATCTACTATGTCTAGAACAGGTGGAATAGCAAGAGCTCTGTGCTGAGGTAGTAAAAGAAAGTCTCTGAGCCTTTTCTTAGATTCTGAGTAATCTTGGCTCTACCAGTGAAAGTGCTCCCTTCATGGTGTGAAGGGTTTCCCCAAAAGAATAATCCTCAGGAGGAGAGGCTGAAGGAATAGACTCTTCAGCATCAGAATCCTCATAGGGAGGAAGGGAGTATCCCTGTTCAGAAGAGGAACCAGAGGAAATGGAAAACTGATCTGAAGATTCATATTCTGTCTCTTGCCTAGGCCTCTTATCTGGAGGGGGATGGGAACCCCTGATCAAAGTAATTAGGTCTTCGGCCATTTTAAGCATCTGTTTTTTAGGCATGGAAGTTTGTGCAGGAGAATGCTGTACTTGTTTCTTTGTCTTTAGAGCTGCTTTAGTCTTTGCCTTTGAAGCTGAGGTTGGCTTAACATATAACTGTGCTCAGCGGCTCCGTACCCATCTGAGGGAATAGTTTCCGAATGTCCAATACCTTGAGTATTCAGAGGCCTAGTCGGCTCCACGTGGGAGTCGGAAGCGGGCATCAGGGGCTGCGAAAGCGTCTCACTGAGAACTGGCGACTGGCCTAGCAGGGCCTCGTCGTCGGTTTTGGACCTCGGATGCCTGTCCTTTTCCTTTTCCTTGCGCTTTTTATAAACTCCGGTCATCGGCTGTTCCGACGGCATCATATAATTAAATCTTCGGCCAAAGTAATGAAAGGCAAAATCGAACCGACGCTTAATAGTGCGTTGGTTAAATCTAGCACAAAACCGACAGCTAGCAACGTCGTGGTCAGGGCCTAGGCAAGGAATACAGTAAGAATGAAAATCCTTATGAGGTATTTGCTTCCCACAAGAAATACAATTGTTAACTTTTTCTGACATCGGTCTGGAGAAAGAAAAAAGTTTCCCCAACGGGGTACTTAGCTTTAATGAAGACTTCGGATCTGAAATTTGGTTTTGAAAATCTCAGGAGTCGGCCGACCGGCACTTGTGAACTGCTTTTGCTTCGGGCACCGCGCGGCAAGAAAGATTGAAGAAAATGGCGTTGGCTGCATATTTTATACCCCTGGTGCACTGACGTCAGGGAAGAGGTGACAGCAACCGATGCCAGACCAGGACTTTGGAATTCAGGCCGACTGCGGGTAGCCTGCCAGCAGGATAACCCAAGTGTAATGACTGCAACAGTGAAACACAATGAACATCAATACTACTGCAATTTACAAACAGTAAATCAAAATAACCTACAAAAGTTCTGGGCAGGGCTGAATAATCTAATTCACCCTGGTCAAACTACTACCCCCATTCCAGCTGTCACTACTGATACATCACCTGAAGACGTCTCGGACAGCTTTAGTAGATTCTTTACCGAAACAGTTCAAACCCTAGCTAGCCAACTACCTCCCAGCTTCCCCAATCTAAATAGTGCCACCCCTAGAAACCTACCCCTATTTAGCTTTCAACCCGTTGCCACATCATTTATTTGTACCCTAATCAGAAAACAAACCTACCACACTCTCAGCCGACCGACTTCCAGCTGAATACTTACAAAAATCAGCTGGTGCCATTGCCTACCCGGTCTCAATACTTATCGATTGAACCATATTAGAAGCAAAAATTACTACTATCTGGAAAATATCCTATGTAATCCCTCTTCACAAAGGAGGCAGTTCTACTGAACTCTCCAACTATAGGCCTATAGCAATACTCTCTCCTCTAGCAAAAATAATGGAAAAATGTATTCAGAAACAGTTCCTGTACCACCTTATCCAGAACCACCTCTTGGCAGACACCCAGCATGGTTTTAGACCTCACCATAGCACTACCTTAGCCCTACTAGTCTTTTCCAGTACTATAAACCTTAACCGCAACAATAACTATATTTCTTCAGTTCTTTTTCTGGATCTTTCTAAAGCCTTCAATATGGTTGACCACAAACTACTAATCCAAACCCTGCAAACACTTTGTCTAGATCCTAAAATCATTCAATGGTTTAATTCCTATCTAAGTGGAAGACAACAGGCTGTGCTATGGCAGAGCAAACTGTCCACCTTACTACCTAATACCCTAGGAGCACCACAAGGTTCTATACTAGGGTCCCTGTTATTCTCCATCTACATCAATGACTTGAACACTGTTATACATAAAGTCAGTTGTATCCAATATGCAGATGCCTCTACTCTGATCTGCTCAGTAACATCCCCAACAGAGTTACAGTTATCTACCCAGACTGTCTTTACCACAACTGAAAACTGGCTTGCCAAATGAAGCCGGATACTGAACCCTAAAAAAACTAAAATGCTGTTATTCCTACCTAAACAAAAGTCTAGTGCTGTTAACATTACAATTAAAGCAAGGGATGGCACAGTAATCTCCCCTGACTTATCAACTAAACTATTAGGTATCATTATAGATGATTTAAAATTTGACCTACAGGTTAATCAATTGATCAAAACCATCAATAAAAAACTAGGATTACTGTACAGAATAAAAGCCTTCCTAACTCCTCCTCCAGCCAAAGTTGCCATTGCTCGTTTCCACCTTCTCTCTACTCTTATGTATGCATCCCCTCTTCTCTGTAATGTTGAGTCTGTTCAGGACAGTCTTGCTATCTGTTACAATCACATTGCCAGGTTCGCCTCAGGGCTGCCTTACAGGACACATCACTGTGTCAATCTAATCCAGCTTGGATGGCTGGAACTACCCAGTCTAATCTTATATAACCAACTGGTTATGGCCCACAAAATTATACATAACCCTGAAAATACCCCTGCACTCAAAAATCTGGTCACCCTATATAATAATCTTAGACCGCTGCGATCCGCAAACAGACTCCTTATCCAGATAAGTCAATCTAATAACTTAGCCGGTGACTCTCTCTTCACAAACTCTGTAGGTAGATTATGGAACTCTAATCCACCTGATATCACCTTACTCTCTTCACTAGGTCAGTTTAAAAATAGGCTCAAACACTACCTGGGATCAAGCTGGTCTTGCTACTGTATCAAGCCGGGTTAAATATTTCTCTGGAAAGTGCATTGACGAATGTAGCCTATCATGTACTGCAACTTTCACACTCACATATTGAAAAATGTACCTGAGGAACTATTATTATCTTTGTCCATCGAGTCTATGTAAATATATTATCTATAATGCATATTGTCTGCCTCTAATGTAGTTTGATTTTTTGCAATCTGTAACATGAGACATATAATTAGATTTTTGACATGCAATTGATTTTTTATACCCTGGAGCGTTTCTCCCCGGGGCCTCCGCTGAAAAGGGACATATATCCAGTCGAACTTTCCAGGTCAACAAATGTAAAGTAAATAAATAAATAAATAAGATAAATAAATACACACTCCTGTTAAAATGCCAGGTTTTTGTGATATAAAAAAATGAGCCCACAATAAATCATTTCAACACTTTTCCCACCTTTAATGTGACCTATACCCTGTATAATTCAATTGAAAATCAAACAAATCTGTTAGGGGAAAAATATAAAAAATAAAAAATGTACAATACGCTGGTTGCATAAGTGTGCACACCCTTAAACTAATACTTTGTTGAAGCACCTTTTTATTTAATTACAGCATTCAGTCTTCTTGGGTACACACCTGCCATCACTTAAAGAGACTCTGATTAACCCCAAATAAAGTTCAGCTGTCCTAGTAGGATTTTCCTGACATTTTCACAGTTGCCTGCTACAGAAAAAGCCATGGTTCCCAAAGAGCTTACAAAGCATCAAAGGGATCTCATTGCTCAACGGTATCAGTCAGGAGAAGGGTACAAAAAAATTTCCACATAATTGAATATACCATGGAACAAAGCGAAGACAGTCATCAAAAAGTGGCGAAAATATGGGACAACAGTGACGTTGCAAAGAACTGGATGTCCATCCAAAACTGATGAAAAGCCAAGATGAAAACTGGTCATTGAGGATGCCAAGAGACCTACAGCAACACTGAAGATGCTGCATGAATTTTTAGCAAGTACTGGTTGTGTACTACATGTGACAACAATCTCCTGCATTCTCCATATGTCTGGACTATGGGGTAGGGTTGCATGACGGACGCCTTTTCTTACACAGAAAAACATCCAGGCCTGGCTAAAATTTGCAAAACAATGCATCAAGTCTCCCAAAAGCATGTGGGAAAATGTGTTACGGTTTGATAAGACCAAGGTTGAACTTTTTGGCCACAATTTCAAAAGGTAGATTTGGCGCAAAAAACATCTCGCATCACCAAAAAAACACCATCCCCATGGTGAAGCATGGTCGTGGCAGTATCATGCTTTGAGGTTGCTTTTCTTCAGCTGGTACTGGGGCTTTAGTCAAGGTGGCATGAATTATGAACAGTTCCAAATACCAGTCACTTTTGGCCCAAAACCTTCAGCCATCTGCTAGAAAGATGAAGATGAAAAGGAACTTCACCTTTCAACACGACAATGACCCCAAACATACATTCAAATCGACAAAAGAAAGGCTTCAACAAAAGAAAATTAAAGTTTTGGAATGGCCCAGCCAGAGCGAAAACCTAAATCCAGTACAAAATCTGTGGGGTGACCTGAAGAGGGCTGTGCACAAGAGATGCCCGGAATTTCACCTTTCAACACGACAATGACCCCAAACATACATTCAAATCAACAAAAGAATGGCTTCAACAAAAGAAAATTAAAGTTTTGGAATGGCCCAGCCAGAGCGAAAACCTAAATCCAGTAGAAAATCTGTGGGGTGACCTGAAGAGGGCTGTGCACAAGAGATGCCCTTGCAATCTGACAGATTTGGAGCACTTTTGCAAGGAAGAGTGGGCAAATATTGCCAAGTCAAGATGCACCATGCTGATAGGCTTCTACCCAAGAAGACTGAATGCTGTAATTAAATCAAAAGGTGCTTCAACAAAGTATTAGTTTAAGGGTGTGCCCACACAACAAAGTATTAGTTTAAGGGTGTGCACACTTATGCAATCAGCGTATTATACATTTATTTTTTTATACTTTTTCCCCTAACATAATTATTTGAGTTTCAATTGAATTGTACAGCTTATAGGGCACATTAAAGGTGGGAAAAGTTTTGAAATCATTTACTGTGGTCTCATTTTATTTATATCACAAAAACCTGACATTTTAACAGGGGTGTGTAAACTTTTTATATACAGTGTGTGTGTGTGTGTGTGTGTGTGTGTGTGTGTGTGTGTGTGTGTGTGTGTGTGTGTGTGTGTGTGTGTGTGTATACATACATACATTTTGTAGAATTGCATATTGTTTTTTATTTACTCAAATGCACTTAACTGACTTACTTAAATGTCGAACTATGTTTTAATGAATTCAATTTGAGCGACTGGAGCTTGGCATTCTTTTATGTGAAGTCAACATTCTATATATAATTCATGTTTGGTGGTTTTTGGGTTTTGAGTGTGCACAAAATACATTAAAAAAAATTTGAATGTCGATCGTGATTCCTTGAATTTGACATTTTGAATAACAGTTGCTTCAATATTCGTTTACTCCAGGCAATGATTTTTTTTTTTAAATAGGAAATACACCCCAGGATCACTTCTGTCTCTCTGCTGGACAGTGGCAGAGGAAAATAACTTTCTTGGGTGGCGTAAGCTATGGAACCTTGCTGGCTAGGCTTACATAGGCCCTTGGGCAGATAGCCTAGTACCTACCTATGAACCTACAAATATGTTGTGTGACTCGTCTAAATGAATGTAATCCATACACACACACACACACACATATATATATATATATATATATATATATATATATATATATATATATATATATATATAGGGTCTATATTAAATCAGCGAATGGCATTACAGTGAATACCATTTCAGCGACACATATAGAATGAAATCTGACAACAGCGAAACCCCAGGCCACCGAATTTTTCCCCAGGGGGAAAAAAAATCGGTAGACCAACAAACCACTTAAAACACTGCAGATGTGTCCCCCATACCCCCCTAACTAAATATACCAACTCCGAGATCATTCTACAGTGGGGTAAAGGGCAATTTCACTGCTCAGGCCAAGCGTTTTTTTTCCCTGGGAAAAAAAAAATCACTGACCTGAGCTTTCGCTGACTTACTATAGACCAATATACATATATGTATCATAGGTAGGTACTAGGCTATTGGCCCTAGGGCCTATATAAGCCTAGCCAAAAATGTACCCTGGCTTTCGCCATGTGTGTGTGAGTGTGTGTATGTGTGTGTGTGTGTGTGTGTGTGTGTGTATGTATATATATATATATATATATATATATATATATATATATATATATATATATATACATACATACATACATACACACACACACATTTTATAAAACAGCCATCATGCAGGCATGCATAAACCTAACCAAACAAACCACAGAAACACTGGCCCATTAATTCTGTTTAAATCCCTAAACAAGACACTTTACAAAATCACAACCATGAGGCTTCTTATGAACTGTATTATACTGCCAGTAAACTACTGGACTCAGCACATGCACTTTAATGGCTATTTTAACTGCCATCAAAAGAGCTGTTTAATGCAGCCATATCATAGCCATCAAAATAGCTATTAAATGTAATGGTTTGACAGTTGTCAAAACGGATGATTAAAAAAAAGCAGCTGTGGTATGTTAGTCTAGATATATGTTTCTTGCTATGAGTTTGAGATGTCACCGGTTCAAATCCTGGACAAGTCCAGTGTTAGTCTCCTGGCATCTGGCACAGAAGATTAAGGCTATGAACTAATAATGAGTTACTTCCTGTGGTACAGTGTTCGATTCCCCCAGCCTTCATTTGCCCTCCATGTAATCTTGAGCAAGACCCTTAACTAGACAGTGCTTCCGGACAACTGGAAATTTGGGCTGGGCTTATTAAAGGCCTCCTGGACTGCATCTTTGCAATTACCTGTTGTTCTATCTTGTCTGTTACTATGAAGTGCAACACAAATATTGCAACTTCAGTATGACCTCCCCCCTCCCATACCACAGCTCCAGTCAGATGTATACTGACTATTAGTACAAAACATCACCAAACGCAATATCTGCTCTGTCTCATAAAAAAGCATAAGCAGGATGACCCAACTCCAGAGAAGACAGAAGAGTGCTAAATACTAAAAACTATTTTAAAATACTCTGTGCTATTTTCTGTTACTATTAAGTGCAATAAAACATGCCACAGCTCCACCAGGACACCCCCGATCAGATAAGTACAATTTGAGCATTTCAAAATAGCATTAATTATAACAAAGTGCTATGTTGTTAAAATAAATAGTGCATCTGATAAAATGTAAAAATGTTGTAGCTCTAGTTGTATAAGCATTACAATGCCAAATGCTGCTCTCTGACATTAATTTAATACACTAAAAGGCACATGGGTGTTCACACATACAATGATGTGTACAAAATTACATACATGTATAAACAAGCACACACACATGCTCATCTGCATTCAGGCAAGCATACTCATGTTTAATATCTAGCAATTTTGAAACATGATACAATATTCCAAATAATCAAGGAAACAGACCACTTTTCCAAAAGTACCAATAACAAAAATCTCAATAACTTAAAATTTAAAACCAAAACTGCAACAAAATACTCAAACACACAAAGGTAATTCATTAACTGAAATAATATCCTCCAGAGAAGAGTTTATTGGGATCCTACCACAAAACCTTAACGTTTTTGTAATCCAGATGGATTTTTTTTCAGCAGTGGCTCTGTTCCCTGCAAGGACTAATACAGGGGTCACACCATTGAAGGTGCTGATGCATGTGGCAGGACAGTCCTATACATGGGTCATGCTGTTCATTGCACTGCTTGTTTTTTTCAGGCTAAGATCACCTGCAAGGAAGTGTGCTTGCAGTATGCAAAGTCCACTGGGGAGACTATTTATGTTATAAAAGCAAATGAAACTGAGAAGCATTGCAAGGGGAAAGCTTTACTGTTACAATGACCGCATCTCAGTGATGGACTGTTAATGGTAAATACCACACACAGCTGAACTACCTTCTTTTGGGAGGGTCACTCTAAACGTAACCATAACATTGGGGCAGAGTCCCAAGCAGAGCTTAGTTAACCCAGCAGTTGAATATGAAAATAATCCCCTGGAATACAGCAGTGGCAAACCTGTCCTACTGCTGCACTAACAAGCTTCCAAATTATAATGTCTGGTCAATGTGTGGACAGTTAATCATGGAGAAGTTTAAAAATATCCTTTGTAGGAATACTTCTAAGATAAAATGATAAAGTTGCAGCTGTCCTAGTAGAATTTGTTCTAACACTGCTTTGTACAGGTTTACTGCAACTCTCACAACTAAATCACAACAAAGTGGGTTAGCCATTTTTATTTATTTAATTTTTTTAGTAGCAGGTAGGTCTTCATTTCCTTTCTTAAAAATGGGACAAAAACAGAAAAGCAAGTTCTCCTGATACAGTACAACAGATGTATATGCACGCAGGTCCATAACTAATACAGTACTTGAGTTCAGGCCCATGAGCCATCAGGAAACATCAACTCCAGCACCCTAAAGTCAAACGCCTATGCTAACTCAGGAATCTAACTGACTTTTAAGGACAGTTAATGAACAAACTTTCCTAATATATCTGGGCAGACAGTACCATAAAGTAGGTATAGAACGCAATATAAACCATTTGTATAGGTTTGCTCTGCACACTGGAATAATCATAGAAGGTAATGACTTTCAGAACCACAATGGTATTCCAGCCCCAAGGTCACAGTTAAGTAACCGCACTTTGGAATGCCAAGTAAAATAAACATAATCTTCCTCTAATGTGCCGAAAAACTTAAACTCTATAAATTATTATGCTGTTATTTATAAACATAATCCATGGTCTTTCATGCAGGTATCCTCTTAATAAACTTTCTCTGAGCCAGCTCAAGGAAGTGAAAGTCAAGATTTCTTATAACAACAAAATAACAGAACTATATTCTAATACAAGTTGGATAACAATTGCATATAGATTAGTGTGTGTGTGTGTGTGTGTGTGTGTGTGTGTGTGTGTGTGTGTGTGTGTGTGTGTGTGTGTGTGTGTGTGTGTGTGTGTGTGTGTGTGATTATATGTATATTTTTTTCCAGCATTTTGCCCCTCCTGCCTGTCAACTATAACAAACAAAATACTCTGCTGAGCATACTCGTTAACCACTTGTCAACTTTTCTATTCATTCCCCATACACCTAGGCAAGACTTAACTGAGAGAAGTCATCATTTAAACAGCCCTCTGGGGTTATTATTTTTTCTTTACTTTATACAACTCTAACCTTGCAGTGCACACTCAGCAACATACACATGGCTTGGCACGCAACAGTCATCAGCAAGAGAGTGTCATTCACTTTCTCAAATTATGCAAATCCTCAGGACAGCTCTGTCCCCTCAAAGCCGCCACTCCCACTAGGTTGCCAGTTTCCATCAGGGTTCAATCATGAAGACATGTGTCCTGGGCATCATTACAACCACATCACTTCTCTCCTCCCTCATGCAAGCTCCAGCAGACGAATGAGCTGCCAAATTAACTTGGGTCACTTCGGATTAGTTAGGAGTTTATCTATCTATGCCCAGAAATCTTGAAAACTTAATAAACATAGCTGCTTCTCTAGAAGAGCAAATTTTAACCATTATCATCCTAAATTAATGCCTTACACCTAGCTTGTGTGACATATTCTCTAAACCTATAATAACTGGGGATTTAGACACTAAAGTCTCCAGTTTGAGTTTTACCTCACTGCTGAGGTCTATCTGTAGTTGTGCCAAATAACTACCCAGATACAAACATACATTTATGAATACCAATACCCATACCTTTACAAGTTAACCACGACTATATACTGTCAACATAATTAGTCACTGTAGCTGTATCAAACTATATATTAACAACAGTTTCTATACCTATGTCATCAGCATATTTTGAAACCCAACAGTCTGTTATAGTGAGTACTGCTAATGGGTTAGAACAGTATGGGCCCTGAATTGTCAGCTAAAGGACATGCTGCTCCATCTTAGCCCATTCAAAGACATGACCCAAAATACTCGGCTGAGCATACTCAAACATTCTCTAATCATCTTTTGATAAGTGGGATCATTTTTGATGCGATTAAAATGTTTATTATGACACTGTACGTCAGAGATTATGCAGTCTTAGCCAAGTCAAATTATACAATTTTTGCTGTAAGCCCAATATTTAAAGCAACTGCATCTTTCCTGATAGAAGCCAAATTGGAACGTTTCAGTCAGTAAGGCATATGTGTTAGCTGAAATAAGCAAACTTAAGAAGCATAATTCAAAACACTTGCACAGCACTGATGTGAGACTAAATGGGAGGTGGTTCTAGATCACGTCCATTTGGCCACCTCTGTTAATAACAACAATACCGGCTAATTTCCATTCACCAGGTACTAGTCTTTGATGTAACAGTGAACTGTACATGTTCCTTAATGGCTCAGTCAGGGCATTTTTCATTACATTGATTAAGTTAGCAGATTACTATCAGGATCTAGGTTAGTACTTCCTTTTGAGTCTATATTATAAGAACGAAGTTTTACAACTTCTAACACCACATAGGCGACACCATATGAGCGAAGTTGTCAAACATCGAAACCAAAATAAAAAATGTAAAAAAAAAGAAAAACCTACCCGATCGCTCTGAGCAGGGGGGCAAGCCCCCTGCAACCCCCACACCCCGCTACTTAATTATACAAACTCCGAGATCGCACTACATTGAAGTAAAGGGAAAAATTCCCTACGGCAATCTCTGTTCACACTTGAGAGGTTTTAAATATTCAACCATTTGGTGTCGCCCATATGGTGTTCGAACATTTTAAACTTTGTTCTTATAATATAGACCCTTTCTTTTTTACCTTCTGCAGAGCAGCCTGGATAACATTACTGCTAAAGAGGGGACAGATAACATCTTTGAGGCTAAATTCCAAACTATTAGGGTATGAAGCTCAGATTTACAGGTACTCTAGCAAAGCATTAAATGTTGATACTATTTGTGAACAATCTTCATTTAGTTTATCAACATATGAAACAAGACATTAATAAGACTTATCTGAAAAAGTCTTTATTCCTTCCTATTAGTTACACTTTTTTAAATACAGCCTTTGCAACAACAGCAGCGCATTTTAAATTTCTAGTGGCACAGTTGGAGTTCCTTTTACTCTCTGTAATTTTATTTTTTTAATAAAGAAAATATTATACATTTTTCTCTTAATCAAATGTGTCAAAAGATTATTCTACCATGTGGGTTTAATAAACCCTGATTTTCCTTTGTAGCTAACAGATTCTGATTTTTCTATTAAGGATCCAAACTCGTTCAATTTACTAAGAGGGAATGTTTGACAGAAAAAGGAATAATTACTCCTGTGATGCCCCTGCACTGGCCCAGTAATCAAGGAGCTTCAATCCTCACCACTAGCACCAGTGAGGGACATGCACATTGGGAGGATGACACGTACACAAACAGTAAAGTGCAATTTCCCTTAAGAGCACAAAGAGATCACAGTCAGTCTGGGGCTGGTTTCTCTCTCTCTCTCTCCAGATCTGCAATAAGACTCTTCCTCTAATGTGCCGAAAAACTTAAACTCTATAAATTATTATGCTGTTATTTATAAACATAATCCATGGTCTTTCATGCAGGTATCCTCTTAATAAACTTTCTCTGAGCCAGCTCAAGGAAGTGAAAGTCAAGATTTCTTATAACAACAAAATAACAGAACTATATTCTAATACAAGTTGGATAACAATTGCATATAGATTAGTGTGTGTGTGTGTGTGTGTGTGTGTGTGTGTGTGTGTGTGTGTGTGTGTGTGTGTGTGTGTGATTATATGTATATTTTTTTCCAGCATTTTGCCCCTCCTGCCTGTCAACTATAACAAACAAAATATTCTGCTGAGCATACTCGTTAACCACTTGTCAACTTTTCTATTCATTCCCCATACACCTAGGCAAGACTTAACTGAGAGAAGTCATCATTTAAACAGCCCTCTGGGGTTATTATTTTTTCTTTACTTTATACAAGTCTAACCTTGCAGTGCACACTCAGCAACATACACATGGCTTGGCACGCAACAGTCATCAGCAAGAGAGTGTCATTCACTTTCTCAAATTATGCAAATCCTCAGGACAGCTCTGTCCCCTCAAAGCCGCCACTCCCACTAGGTTGCCAGTTTCCATCAGGGTTCAATCATGAAGACATGTGTCCTGGGCATCATTACAACCACATCACTTCTCTCCTCCCTCATGCAAGCTCCAGCAGGCGAATGAGCTGCCAAATTAACTTGGGTCACTTCGGATTAGTTAGGAGTTTATCTATCTATGCCCAGAAATCTTGAAAACTTAATAAACATAGCTGCTTCTCTAGAAGAGCAAATTTTAACCATTATCATCCTAAATTAATGCCTTACACCTAGCTTGTGTGACATATTCTCTAAACCTATAATAACTGGGGATTTAGACACTAAAGTCTCCAGTTTGAGTTTTACCTCACTGCTGAGGTCTATCTGTAGTTGTGCCAAATAACTACCCAGATACAAACATACATTTATGAATACCAATACCCATACCTTTACAAGTTAACCACGACTATATACTGTCAACATAATTAGTCACTGTAGCTGTATCAAACTATATATTAACAACAGTTTCTATACCTATGTCATCAGCATATTTTGAAACCCAACAGTCTGTTATAGTGAGTACTGCTAATGGGTTAGAACAGTATGGGCCCCTGAATTGTCAGCTAAAGGACATGCTGCTCCATCTTAGCCCATTCAAAGACATGACCCAAAATACTCGGCTGAGCATACTCAAACATTCTCTAATCATCTTTTGATAAGTGGGATCATTTTTGATGCGATTAAAATGTTTATTATGACACTGTACGTCAGAGATTATGCAGTCTTAGCCAAGTCAAATTATACAATTTTTGCTGTAAGCCCAATATTTAAAGCAACTGCATCTTTCCTGATAGAAGCCAAATTGGAACGTTTCAGTCAGTAAGGCATATGTGTTAGCTGAAATAAGCAAACTTAAGAAGCATAATTCAAAACACTTGCACAGCACTGATGTGAGACTAAATGGGAGGTGGTTCTAGATCACGTCCATTTGGCCACCTCTGTTAATAACAACAATACCGGCTAATTTCCATTCACCAGGTACTAGTCTTTGATGTAATAGTGAACTGTACATGTTCCTTAATGGCTCAGTCAGGGCATTTTTCATTACATTGATTAAGTTAGCAGATTACTATCAGGATCTAGGTTAGTACTTCCTTTTGGGTCTATATTATAAGAACGAAGTTTTACAACTTCTAACACCACATGGGCGACACCATATGAGCGAAGTTGTCAAACATCGAAACCAAAATAAAAAATGTAAAAAAAAAGAAAAACCTACCCGATCGCTCTGAGCAGGGGGGCAAGCCCCCTGCAACCCCCACACCCCCGCTACTTAATTATACAAACTCCGAGATCGCACTACATTGAAGTAAAGGGAAGAATTCCCTACGGCAATCTCTGTTCACACTTGAGAGGTTTTAAATATTCAACCATTTGGTGTCGCCCATATGGTGTTCGAACATTTTAAACTTTGTTCTTATAATATAGACCCTTTCTTTTTTACCTTCTGCAGAGCAGCCTGGATAACATTACTGCTAAAGAGGGGACAGATAACATCTTTGAGGCTAAATTCCAAACTATTAGGGTATGAAGCTCAGATTTACAGGTACTCTAGCAAAGCATTAAATGTTGATACTATTTGTGAGCAATCTTCATTTAGTTTATCAACATATGAAACAAGACATTAATAAGACTTATCTGAAAAAGTCTTTATTCCTTCCTATTAGTTACACTTTTTTAAATACAGCCTTTGCAACAACAGCAGCGCATTTTAAATTTCTAGTGGCACAGTTGGAGTTCCTTTTTACTCTCTGTAATTTTATTTTTTTAATAAAGAAAATATTATACATTTTTCTCTTAATCAAATGTGTCAAAAGATTATTCTACCATGTGGGTTTAATAAACCCTGATTTTCCTTTGTAGCTAACAGATTCTGATTTTTCTATTAAGGATCCAAACTCGTTCAATTTACTAAGAGGGAATGTTTGACAGATAAAGGAATAATTACTCCTGTGATGCCCCTGCACTGGCCCAGTAATCAAGGAGCTTCAATCCTCACCACTAGCACCAGTGAGGGACATGCACATTGGGAGGATGACACGTACACAAACAGTAAAGTGCAATTTCCCTTAAGAGCACAAAGAGATCACAGTCAGTCTGGGGCTGGTTTCTCTCTCTCTCTCTCCAGATCTGCAATAAGACTCCCCAATGGTACAGTTATAGGGTTAAGATCTCAGCAAAGTGGTCAAGCCAAAACCTCCAACACCCTCTCTATCCATCCAGTGCTTTGTGTCCCTGCCCAAGTAGCTGATATACAGACTTTGATCTGATTTATATAAAAACACACAGACACTCCTGGAGAAGGCTGGCACAGGTTTACTAGCTATGCCTCCTTCTGGCCAGACTATAAGGTAGTAATCACTGCCACCAACCAACTATACTTATCAGCTACTAAAAGGCCCTTCCCAAAGAGTGACCAAGTCTACTGTTTAATGTTACTAATATCCAAATAGTAAGTGTGACCAAAACTTTTAAGGCTACTTAGGAGTGGCTTATACAGTGTCACCAAATACATATGCAAGTACTCTAACAGCTTAAATATCTCTAAACAAACCAGCCACAATTAAAAAGTTTAAATACATTTAATAATAAATAATAAAAGCACTAAACAATACTCAATAACTCAATACAGTGACAACAGAGTTCAGAATTACAAGAAATATTTTAAAACAACATGCAGGACAGTCTCACATAAATACAGAAAACATCTAGACTGATCTTACTATTTTCCTATCGATCTCTAAGAGAGATACTATGATCTAAGTCTTACTTACAGAGCTAGACAAGTGCTGATGAGAGGATGTTGTCAGATCCACAAATGCAAAATTCCCAGACATTCTCTCTGAGAAGTTTTTACATTACTATCAAAATTTCTGCTGGGTTATCTCAGATTGCATCATTCTTGTCACCTTTGCCTTTAGTTTACAGGCTAACAGGAACTTAAAATACAACACCCCTGTGTTAAAAATACTTATATCAATGAAGTTTTGCCTAGAACTGGAAATTGTAAAACTGTTAAAACACTTTTACCTTGGAAACCTGTAAGTATTTCTGTTTCCAGACAACAGACAGAATTTCTAACTGCTGACATTCTGTCTCCAAGCTGAGATAACTACCATCCTAAACAATTCAACTTATTTTCTTAGAGTTTTGCTCTTTTCCAGTAGGGTGCACTGTGGTTACATTTTTGAAGCTCAGAACATACAGTTTACTTACATTTGTAAGACAAGCCTATTGATCATATTAATATTTACAAATGACATAAGATTATTTACAAAATTCTAGCGAGCTGGGCTGGCAGCCTTCACAACTCCTTCCAGAAGTTTCTATAAATTCAACAAAATTCAAGTTTCTGTAATCAAATACATGAAAGTAAGGGTACTAAACAGCTGTACTAAGTATCTTAAACAACATCCTTACATGATCAGAATTTCTCAGGAGTTACATGACACAAATTCTAGTTACTAAATATGTATCTTTTCATTTTGTTTCTGGGATTACTGGTGGAAAGACAGACCTGAGACGACCTGCTGCATGAAGGATGGCAATATTTAGAAACATCCTTTAACTTTTGTCAGTGCCACATGTTAGCTTTTACTGGATATACGCATGTGGTCAAAGTGATCACAGGGATAAAAGACGCAATATTTTGGATGCAGTAAAAGAAAATTACTGTAAAAAAGAAGGATAAGTGAACAAGTGAAAAGTACAGCTGTGTACACTTACCATAAATGTAGATGAGATGATCGAGTGTATTCACTGTTGCAGTCATCACACTTGGGTTATCTGTCTGCAGGTAGCCCTCAGTCGGCCCGAATACCAGAGACTTAGTATTTCTACATCGGTTGCTGTCACTCCAGGACTGATGTCAAGTCATCAGGGGTATATAAACAGGCAGCTGACGCGATTACATCAGTTTTTCTTGCCCCAAGTGTCAGGAGCCCACCAAAAAGGGAGCTAAGTTATGGTGGGGAAAACACCACCAGTAAAAAGTAAATACCAATACTAATACACCAGACGGGGGTGAGTAAATAGGCTTAGTGAGGAGAGAAAGAGACAGAAACAAGGGGGCTGGAGGGAGGGAAACCAGGACTGCAACAGTGAATACACTCGAAGATCTACATTTATGGTAAGTGTACACAGCTGTACTATGTTCTTCGTGTTTCACTGTTGCAGTCATCACACTTGGGTAGACTCCCAAAACTGAAGAAGGGTGGAGGCAGTCAACAAGAGTTGGGGCTGACTAGTATGCCTTGCAGGACTGCTGTAGGAAAACCCGGCCTGGATTTGGAAAAGATAGGCAGGTGGTAATGCTTGGTGAAGGTGTGTACAGAACTCCAGGTAGCAGCTTCCAGGATGGACTCCCCTGAGGAATGCTGCAGAGATAGAAGTTGCCCTAGTGGAATGTGTTCTGACCACCTACGGGGATGGTTTACCATGGTGCTTATAGCAGAAATGGATGCAGTGTGCTATCCATTTGGAAACTGTTTGTTTAGAAATGGCCTTGCCCTATGCCCCTGGTGCAAAGCTGACTAGTAACTGGTCAGATTTCCTGAAGGGCTTAGTCCTATCAAGGTAGAATCTGAGCTGTCTGTGCACGTCCAAGGAGTGCAGGATCCTTTCCCCTTTACTTTGAGGATTAGGGAACAAAGTTGGCAAATGGATAGATTGGTTGAGAGCCACACTGGATACCACTTTAGGCATAAAGGAAGGGTTAGTCCTGAGGGAAACCCTGTCAGTATGGAAGATAATGAAGGGTTCCACAGCCATGAGTGCCTGTAGCTCAGACACTCTTCCAGCTGAAGTGATGGCCAGAAGCAAGGCTGTTTTCCAAGAGAGGAATTTTAACTCTGTTGACGCTGCAGGCTTAAAGGGGGGAAGCGTGAGCTTTTCCAGTACAAAGTTAAGGGCCAAGCAGGGGTGAGTGCCCTTCTTGGCGGTCTTAAGTTGTTTGCCTCTCTCAGAAACTGTTTGATAAGAAAGTGAGAGAAGAGAGGTGGCTCAGTGTTGTAATGAGCTGAAATGGCAGAGGCATGGATCTTAATGGAGGAGAAGGGTAGGCCTCTGTGGAGTAGATCTGCAAGGCAGGAAGGGCAGGTTTGTGTCCTCTCCTTTAGATTGAATCCAGAAGCAGTACCTTTTCCACTTATCAGCATAGAATTTCCATGTACTGGGTCTTCTGGCTTCAAGAATGACATCCTGGCTTCAAGAATGACATCCAGCACCTGCTTGCTTAGGCTGGTTACTGGGGGAGAATTCCCGGAATAAGCCAGGCTGCAAGATTTAGGGTTTGCAGTTGCGGATGCAAGATCTGTCTCCCTTGCTGAGAGAGCAGGATTAGGTTCTGGTGTAGGTGCCAAGGTGGCACCGGTGACAGGTTTCGCAGGAGCAGGTACCAGTGCTGACGTGGCCAGTCCGGGGCAATCAGAATTGTCTTAGGTCTGTCCTGTCTTATCTTGAGCAATACGCTTGACAGAAGGGGCAGAGGGGGAAAGGCATAGATTGAGAGACTGACTCACTGGAAGGATATGGCATCCACTTTCCTGGCCCTGCTGTGAGGAGTCTTGGTGCAGAATTTGCTGAGCTGGTGATTGCAGGGGGAGGCAAATAGATACACCTCTGGGGTCCCCCATTTCTGAATCAGATGTTTGAAGGTGCTGGGCTCTAATTGCTACTCATGTGGGTCTAGGAGATTTCTGCCTAAGTCGTCTGCCAGTGAGTTTTGTTTGCCTGGCAGAAATTGAGCTTGCAGATGGACCTGCATGTCGAAGGCCATGTACCACAGGGCCATGGCTAGTCTGCAGAGTGGGTAAGAGTGTGCGTCTCCCCCCCCCCCCCGCTTGTTGATGCACCACATAACTGTGGTGTTGCCTGTTTTTATTAGCAGGTGTCCTGGTGACAGTAGGGATCTGAAAGCTGTCACAGCATGCTGCACAGCTAGCATCTCTTTTTGGTTGATGTGCAGATGAATTTGACTTGGGCTCCAGCGGCCCTGAATGCACCTGCCGTCCATGTGTGCCCCCCCCAGGCATAGTCTGATGCATCTGTGGTTAGGGTCTGGGCAGCGAGGGGTTGAGTAAATGGCAGTCCTTTGTTGTGGTTGCATGCTGCTGCCACCAAAGAAACTCTGTCCTTAGACAGGGTATGATAGGAATGACGGAACCAGGTCCTGAGAATGTTGGCACCAAAGACTTTTTAAGTACCACTGAAGTTTCCTCATATGCAGTCTAGCATATGGAATTAGTAGGATGCATGAGGCCATGAACCCTAGGGCCTGCAGGATTTTCCTTGTGGATAGCTGGGTTCTGGTGGCCATTTGAGTAAAATAGTCTGTCAGATAGGCAAATTTTTCTGGAGTGAGGAATGCCATCTGGGATGCTGTGTCCAAGCTTGCTCCCAGGAATACAATCTTTTGACTGGGGGCAAGTTTTGATTTCTTTTTGTTAATGGTGTATCCCAGGGAGGTTAGAAGGATTTTTACAAATGTCAGGTGCTGCAACAGCATTTCCTGACTGTCTGTATGAATTAGGCAGTCGTCCAAGTATGGGTAAATTTGGATATTTCTCTGTCTGCAGTAAGCAATGGCTGGAGCCAGGCATTTTGTGAATATTCTGGGAGCAGTGGATAAGCCAAAGGGAAGTGCAGAGAACTGATAATGCATAGATCCTGCTCTGAAGTGTAGATATTTCCTGCCTGAGTCCCTTGTAGGGATGTGCAAATAGGCTTCTTTTAAGTTGAGGGTGACTAACTAGGCATCCTTGGCTAGCATAAGTAAAAGCTGTTGCAGGGTGAGCATTTTGAATTTTGGTACCACCGGGAAGGTATCGAGAATTGACAGATCTAGGATTGGGCGCCAAGTGCCCTCTTTTCTGGGTACCAGGAAGAGTCTGGAATAGAATCCTTGGCCTGTCTGTTCTGCAGGAACAGGCTGAATTGCTTTTATAGAGAGCAGGAACTGAACTTGATTTTGTGCCTCTGCCCATTGGTTTGGAGGAAGGTCTGTGAACCCGTTTGGGGTTGGCAGTGAGTGGAAGCAAAATTTGCACCCCTGGGATACAATGTTGAGGACCCATCGGTCTTTGGTGATAGAAATCCAGTTTTTTGCATGAAGGGCATGTTTTCCTCCTAGGGGCACACATAGTTGGGCAGAGGTGGGGAGTGGAGTTGAGAAGTCATTGGGAATTCTTTCCTTAAGGGGGTGTCTTAGCACTCCCTGCTTTGGAGGTGGAGGCATTCCATTGCTTAGATCTCTGTGTACCCTGAGACTGTAGTCTGGGTGGTCTGTTACCCCTGGGTCTAGTTTGAGATGGCCTTGAGGGGGCTAAGGACCAATATTTCGAGGGGCAATGCCTACTGAATCTAGGAGGCTGTACTTGCAAGAATTCTTTAACTGCATATATTTAGCTTTTTCTTCCATCCTTTTAAGAACCTCTTCTGCTTTGGTGCCAAACAGACTATCCTTGTGCAAAGGAGCATCTAATAACTTTGATTTGACATGGTCTGGCAAAGTCTATTCCTTAAGCTAAGCATGCCTTCTCAGTACAGAACAAGTGACTGCTGCCCTGCAAGGTGCTTCTAGGGACTCAAAACCACACTGCAATGTATGCTTGCTGACTTGGCTTGCAGAATGCATAAGCTCTTGCAATTCTTTGTTTTCTGCACAGTCTGTAAAGGTTGCTATTTTTTGCTTAATAAGTTCCATAATATGTTGTTGGTACTTCAGCATGTGAAACTAACAATTCAGAGCCCTAATGGCGAGGGTTGCAGAGGTATATACTTTCTTACCTCATCTGTCCAAAGCTCTGGAATCCCTGTCCGAAGGGGTGGGATTCTTAGCTGTAGTAGCTTTGATACCGTTAGGCCCCTGGGAAATGATCTCTGATCAGCAGTAGGATTTTTGAAAAGGAATTTGTGAGAATCAGGTACTCTGTACTACCTGTCTGGTTTCCTAGGAGCAGGGGGTAAAGTATCAGGGGTAAGGCTGGATTCCATAAAGACATCATCAACAATTTCCAGGACTGGGGGTATTGCTAAAGGCCTATGTTGTGACAAATCTAGAAATTCTCTGAGTCTCTTTTTGGACTGAGGATAGTCTTGGCATTCCCAATGGAAATGCTCTCTTAAGGTATGTAAGGTTTCACCAAAAGGAAAATCCTCTGGAGAAGAGGCAAAGGGAATGGATTCCTCTGCATCAGAATCCTCACAAGCAGATAAGGGCATGTCTTCATAATCGGATGAAGCAAATGATAATGATTTTAACCATGCCAAGCTGAAGAAATCTTCCTTTGCAGTTTTATAATCATGGGGTAGAAATACACAACAATTTAACATGACTGTGAAAAAGCAACATACAGCATTTTAGTCTAATTGCCAATAATGTTTCCCAAGCCTTTTGGCATCTGCTTCTCTAGGAGGTTCACCTACATCTTTCTGGCTTTATTCCAGAACGTCTCTACATGCCCAGCACATATGTATCTCGTCTTCTCCCCTCATCACCAATAAGCATAAGATTGATGCCAGCCTTCTGGAAATACTTTAGGAGATATCTATAAGAAAATGGTTAGTAGGTGGTAGAGAACTCCAGTTAAAGGTGCCAGACCACCTAGCAATTTTATCACTGCTAATACGCCTTTACAATTATGAAAAAGGATGTTTGGTAACAAGCAGCCCATTACATTATATGGGTTTCCTTGAGACTGGGCTAACAGCTCTCTGCCCAGTGCTACTTGTCCTGGAAGCTACATTTCAAAATGCATCACTTTGCTTGATGGCAGAAGATAAGACTAAGCCTAGTCAGTCTGTCCTTTTAAATATATTTAGCATTCTTCCTCCCTTCCCACTTTCCCCTTAAACTTTTTTCTGCCTATCTCATGCCCTCTTGAATGCCTATGTAGATTCCCTCTCTAGTAGTCCATTAAATGGGTCTACAAGCTTCTCTGTTAAAGTACTTTGGAAATCCAGGGATAAGTTAGTCCCTGCAAATTTGTTGCATGTGCCCTATCCTATGTCATGTCTTTCTTCTTTGGGATAACCCCTTCATATGTCTCTCATGTGATCTTATGCATAGCTCATACTCTGTGCATCCCTTCTGGTCTGAAGTGACAAGAGCCATGGCTCTTCTAGCCTCTGGTCATACCCCTTCCCTGCCATACCACAGATCTTTCCAGCAGCTTTCCTGTGGATTCCTTTCAACAGGCTAATGTCCTTTTCCTTAATTACCCTGCACAACTGTACTCAGTACTGAAGGTGTGATCAGACACAAATAATACACCTCAGCATTCTACTTTCTACAACCACTGTTCTCTACCTGTGCTCCCTATGATCCAATCCAGATGTGATCATCTTTTCCAGGTCTTTTTTATTCTCTTCTGCTTTCAGTTCCACTCTCCACAGCCAATACTTCACAACAGTGATGTTGTGTCCTAAGTACAGTACTTTGCATTTACTTGAATTGAAACCGAACTACAACCTGTCCACTCATTCTTCCTTTTCAAATCCTCCCCTAAACTCTTTCTCCACCTCTACTGCTGCTGCTGTTTCTGCAATTCTAGACATGAAACAAGCAAACAGACAGATGCTGAAACAAACACAGTGAAGTGTAGTGAAGCCAGAACAGACACCTATGGTACTCCACTAGACACCTTCTTAACTCTTGACAATGTCCCTCACACCACAAACCTATGACCCTATGTGTTTTATCATTCAAAGATGCAGCCTCTCCACTTCACAGTCATGAGCCCTATTTCAAGCCCCTCCAGTTTTCCTAACAGCTTAACATATAGGACTGAGTCAGTAGCTTTTCTCTAGCCAAGGTAGGCTGTATTTACTGGTACTTCTCTGTCATGCTTGCATGTATCCCAGTCATAAAACTGGATCAGGTTCAACTAACAGTTTCTTTTGACTATGGGACTCATATTGGCTGCTGTCCTAGACACTGATGCCCTCTAGACTACTGGTGGAAAGACAGCCATCCTTCCTCATACATTTCTCCACAACTTTCCCTGCCATTGTTATTCGGCCAACATGCCAATAGTTCTGATTTTATTTTCTCCTACCCCTTGTACAAGATTCAAGGCTTATAGATTTAAAGCTAGTTATACTTGCACTCCAGGCAATCAAAGAGGACTAGTAAACTGGAAATAAAGCCCTGCAGGACAACAGACACAAATCCTGCCCTGGCTCTAGATGTAGCTCCCAAATTATAATGTTTTGAAAAGCTGTGGAAATAAGACCATGTAGCTGCTTAAAGAATGGCCTGGTTGATTACCCTTCTAAGTAAGGCTCTAGTGGCAACTGTGGCTCTAATGTAATGCACATTAATATGGCCTGAAATTAGTTTTCTATGATACTGGTAGCAAAAAACAATACAATACAATACAATCCGCTAGCGACTTGGAAATTGTCTGCTTGTTGACAGATTTAACTTCTTTTCCTGTTGCAAACGAGATAAACAGCTGATTTTTTTTTCTTAAGTCCTTGCTTCTGTATAAACAGTACTTCAGCTGCTTATGCACAGCCAGGGAATGCAAGACTCTTTCACCCACATTAAGAAGGAATACTGGTAGTAGTACGGTCTAGTTAAATGCCAACTCAGAAAAAATTTTGGGCATAAAGAAGGGATTTCTACACAGTGCCATTCTGTCCTGGTGAAATACCAGGAACAGCTGTTTGCACATCAAGGCCTGGAGTTCTCCATCCAGCTGAAACAAATGCAACCAAGAACAGCATCTTCCAAGACAGGAACGGACTAGGGGAAGAAGTTGCAAGCTAAACTGCTAAGCTCCCATGGTGGAACAATCTGCTTCTAGGAGGTCTGAGATGGGTGACACATCTCAGGAATTGTTTAACAGAAGGTCTAGAATATAATATATAAAATCATACTCTTTTACAGATATGTTAGTCAAACCAAGTATTCCAGGACCTATGTCACTACAGCCTTTCTGGGGTCAAGGTCCCTGGATTACCAGTGGAAGAATATCTTCCACTTTGCTAGATAAGATTTTCTTGTGCAGTGTTTCCCATCATCCTCCATAATATTTAACATGTCCAAAGGATATCTGTGTCTGACTGGGATTATGAGATGATTACCCAGGCTGTCAGCCTCAAAGTGTCCAGGGTAGGAGTGCAGCAGGGTCCCTTCTCTACGGAGGCAACAACTCATATTTTCCTTTTCACTGGCAAAAAAAGGAGCTATGATAATAATTTTTAGCCTCTCCTCTTTCACTTTGATCAGTACCCTGGTGATCAAAAGTGTGGGATGGAAAGAATAAAAGAACTGACCTCTCCTAATTCATGGTGAGGGCATCTATCCTCCAAGCTCCCGGGGTTGCTACCTGAAGTAAAAGTGTCACAACTGCAAAAGGCCTATGGCTAATACACTCCATCTCCTGGCCAGGTCTACAAATGTGTCCCTGTGTACTATCAATTTGTGAGGACCTGAGTGGGATCTGCTCAGTCTGTCTACTACCACATTCTATGCTGAAGGAATACATTGGCCATCAGGTAAAACCTTACCTCTGTGGCTATCTCCCAGACCTACATGAACATCCTGCAGAGCAAGTACAAGTGAGTCTCTCTCAGTTTATGAAATCCATGACTGTGATATTCTCTGTCTTCACCTGCAGCACTTGTGGAATGAATTACTACTGGTATTTGGGAACTAGGTGAGTTCCCCTAAAGTGAAGTTCATCATGCTAGGGAGAAAGGCTTTTCACGCCAGGATGACTGCCATAATCTCCTTGGTATCTGGGTGTTTCTTCCTCATCAGGTTCCCCATGTCCCTTGCACCTGGAGATTCCCAATATGGAGCTCCTCATGTGATATTCAAGGAATCTACTGTAAACGTTACTGCTGGTTGCAGGGCCAGGAAGGGCACATTGGTTGTCCACCATGAAATCTCTTTCTTTATACATCACAGCCAGGAAATTCTGGTCTTCAGAGGGTGAATGTACTGACAAAACCTGTTTCTCAAGTACCACTAGTTTCCTCATGTGCAGGAAAGCTAAGGGGGGGACAAATCAATAAGTACACTGCCATAAATCCAGAGCATCTGCGATTTTCCCTAGGTGTGACTTACTTCTTCTAAAAGGAACTATTGAAATGTCCTTCAACGTCTCCAGATTCTCCTGTACGAGCACAGCTCTACACTGAGCGTTGTTCAGGCCTGCTGTAAGGGAAATCCCTTTCTGAGAGGGAGTCAGAGAGGACTTTTTCCATTTAACAGTTGGTCCCAGGTCCCTGAATCATTTCAGACTGAAAGTTCACAGAATCTGTGACACATGAACAGGAATCTGCTAGAATCAGACAATCATCTAAGTAAGGATACATCTAAATGCTCACAGTAATGCAAAGCTGCTACTGGAGCCTGATACCTTATAAATACTCCATGAGCACTGGTCAAGCCAAAGGACAAGCAAGTGAACTGAGAATATCTTACTCCTGCAGCAAAACTTAGGTACACTCTGTTTTTTGGCTATGGGGATATACAGGTATGCATCTTTTAAGTCTAGGGTCACCATAATGGCCACTTTAGGAATGACTAACAGGAAAGGTCAGAATATTTAACTTCGGGACTTTCAGGAACTTGTCTAATTGGGAAAAATCCAGACTAGACCTCCAAGACCCTTCTTTTCTTGGAAGGTGAAAGAGTCTTGAATAAAACACCTGACTTTCCTTCCAAAAGGGTGGCTTATCTATAGCTCATGTGTATATATGTTTCACAGAAATCATGAAATGAGCTACTACTGGTATTTAGGTTCAAAGGAATTGCCCTAAACTGAGGTCTCTCTAGGAAATGAAGACTGTACCAATTTCTTATCAAGTTTAGCACTGATTTGTCCTGAGTAATTTCTTCTTTACTTTTTACAAAGAAGGACAAATACCCCCCAAGTCTTGGGGGGGGGGTTCAGGTTTGAAGGAGACAAAGAAAGTTAGGGTGGTCTTCTGGGATTTCTCGCCATTCTATTTTGTACTTTCCTTTTTTTTTCTTTACCAGATCTGCTGGGCTCCACTTTGGGACTAAAAGGTCAGATCTAGGTGAGAGAAGTTCCTGGTACACCTAAGCACAAAGATCTGAAAAAAACTGTCTAATTGAACTGTTAGTTTTATCCTTTTCCTCCAATTTCTTACACATCTCATGAGGTGGGTATCTAAACAGAAGCTACTTTAATAAAGGAGTGCTGAGGATCTCTGTCTTAACATACTCAAGCAGAAGCAAAGTCCTCAGATGTGCATGTCTCCTCTGGTAACTGATCCCATAGTTGCTACCCTACATGAAGAATCCACAGCATCTTAAATACATTTCTTAGAGTGCTTAGCAACTTGAAAGACAGGTGACATAAATCAAGCAACTTCTGTCTCAGGTCCTTGTCTTCAAGTCTCACTTGCTCCAACAGGGTCTGTTAACAAGACAGCACTTGGGACTGGCAATTTGAGGCCTTGAAGGAAAGGGTAGTAAGCTTTACACACATTCTTAACAATTCTATCAAGAGCACTGCCCTCTCTGTCATTTGTTATATGGTTCTTGGTAAGAGACGAGGCTGCTCTGTTACTAGGATCTGGTCATACCACATCTGCATCAGCCAAAGGATTCCTGTGGAGGTATTTGTGGAAGTCCTTCACTCTGTAGACACAGTCAGGCTTCCTAGGATGAGGGTGGAAGGAAGTCAGACTCCACTGATGCATTTTGAAATGCATCTTCCAGAACATCTAGCACTGGACAGCCAGCAAGTGCACTCAGGGGAAACTCATGACGGCCTTAAATCTCCATTGGACTTCCCATTAGTACATTTCCTTCATTCAGTAAAGGGCATCTCCAAAGGAAAACTCTCTCAGTATGGATGCAGAGGACAAGGTGCCTTCAGTATCAAAATCCAGATCCCAGCCACTGGAAACTTGCTCCCATATGCCAGCTCCTTGGCTTCAGAGTCAGTGGAGTCCGATTCTGTTTGGGGAGGATCCACCCATCTCTTTTTAAGGGGGATACACATAACAAATGAGCTTCCAACACAGGCTTCTTGGACTTAAGGAAAGATATGAACCTTTCAGTCAGTTGGACTAGTGAATCAGAAGAAGCCTGACAAGAAAACTAGGCCAAGGCACTGCTCAGCCTTGGCTGAGGCAAGCTAGGCTGGACCTTAAATGTAGGTATTCTGTGACTCTCGTG
>NC_056732.1:108401509-108406509 GCF_019279795.1 Protopterus annectens | reverse complement strand
GCACTCTTGTGGGAGGAGAGGCTGGACTCTGCCCTTCTGAGCTGGGAATTTCTGGTTAAAGGCTTATAGTGCATGCATATCTGAACTGTTCCTTACTGAAGTTGGTGCGCCTTGTTTGCTGTGGCATAGACTGGATTCGGGCCTGCTGGATCTAGCTTTGTTTGTGTAACTTGAGCACTAATCAGACATTCTCTAAAGTATTCAATGGTATTTATTACTGCTTGGTTGTAACTTGATTAAAGTGTAGCTATCATTCAAGTCTTTTGGATTAAGCACTTGGGCTTCAGAACAGTTGTTTTACATTAGGAAGGTTTGTGGCAAGCACTGTGGTGGCAGGACAGGTAGCTTTCATCCTTCTAAGTTGGGAACTGCTGATTGAGAGCCCAGTGTCCAAGTGTATTAGTTCTGGTTTTAGGCACTTGGGCTTCAGGCCAGTTATTTTACATTAAGAAGGTTCGTGGTCTGCACTCTTGTGGGAGAAGAGGCTGGACTCTGCCCTTCTGAGCTGGGAATTTTCTGGTTGAAGGTTTATAGTGCCTGAATATTTGAACTGTATCTTACTGAAATTGGTTCACCTTGTTTGCTCTAGCATAGACTAGATCATGGCCTACTGAATCTAGCTTTGTTTATATGCTTGTTGTTTGTTTGCTTGTTATTTCCCTGGAAGCTAATTCCACCTAATCGCAACTTCTCAGCGCTTCTGTGGATCACTAGTGATATCTGCATTGCTTACTGTACTTATTTCCTTGTTTCACTTGAAGAAAGTTACTGTTTGTCGTTTTGCATTTAGTTACTTGTAACACATTGCACTCAAGTTACCTGGCACTTGCTCACTAAAGCAATTATATAAGTCAGCACTAAAATTAAAAGCACTACACCCTCACTCCCCACTGGCCCTTGTTTTCAATTAAGGATTTCCCAATATTATTCTAGCATGTCCAAAGGTCAGTTGTCAATCTCCTCTCGGTCCAGCTGGTGAATCTGGGAATCTTGAGGCAATGTTATAACTGCCTCATGTACACAGACAACCCTCTCCTCCTCCCACATAACACAAATACTTGCGAGAGATGCAGCTATTTAGCCAAACTGGAGGCTGAGCTCTCTCAACTCAGGACTGGCAAGACCAGACAGGAGGAGAAGGCAACTACACACACCACAAAACCAGCCTCACATAATGCTACCACTCCACTGAATCAAACACATAAACACACAAAGACATACTCGGAGGCTCTGAGTAAAAATTTACCTAAACAGCAGAGGCCTCCAAAGCAGACACCCAAACAACTGCTACCTCAAGACACCCCACAAGCAACACATAAACCACAAAAGCAGTGTGCAAAGCAGTCACAGCCCTTAAGGCCAAATACAACACCAAACATACTTGTCATAGGTGACTCCATAGTCAGACACACTGCCGTCCCACTCACCAGGCTGAACAAGGAGAGGGTCACAGTAAGCTGCCTATCGGGCGCTAGAATCCGCCACATAACACAAGCACTCGGGTCACTCCATGGCAAGTACAAATATGACACAGTCATTGTCCATGCTGGTGTGAGCGACCTGAGACGTACCTCCCTGGACTACATGAAAAGAGACATAGAGGAGCTCTCTGATTATGTAGCCCAGGCAGGTATGACCCTAACCCTGAGCAGTATCCTTCCTTCACCAAGAATGATGCCACAATATAGAGACAAGATGATCAGCTTTAACAATTGGCTTAATGTCTGGTGTCATTCAAAGGGATCCAGTGTCTGTCTGCCTGGGATGACATGCTTGACAAGCCACGCTGCTTCGCAAGGGCGGCTTGCACCTGTCACCCTGGGATTCCGGATATTGGCTAAGGCTCTTGCCACCCCCATAGTGCCTTTTTAGGCAAGGCTCAAATTCTAAACCTACCACCCTAGAAAACAAAAATGGGAAGAAACTGAGGGTAATGCTGCTCAATGCCAGAAGTCTAAATCTCAAAATGCCTTTTCGAGGCCCTTCTCAGTATGGAGAACATCGATGTCTGTGCTGTAACTGAAACCTGGTTCAAGGCTCCTGAGAGCACCCGGCACTATTAGGTTTTACCTCATATCATGCGTTCCGGCCCCAAAACCGGACCACACCACAAAGGAGGGTGTATCCATATTCATAAAGGATACTCACACCTCCAGGTTGGTAACAACGCCTGAAGCTTGAAACCATCCAGGTGCAACTAACCATAGGCAAAACTGCTCTACAAATTGTAGCATGCTACAGGCCACCCTCTCAAACTCAGGAACCCCACACAGCCTTCCTGAAGACACTGGAGGGTATAAATGTATCTCAAACACCATCATATTGGGTGACTTCAACTACCGAATATAGACTGGGAACATTACTCAAGCCCTAACTTTCTAGCCCAGCGGTTCCTGGAGTTCATAAATTCAAATGCCATGGAACAGCTAGTCACTGTTCCCACGAGAGGAGAAAATATACTAGATCTCATTGTCACAAACATGGGGACAAAATGCTCCACACGGAGTATATCCCTCATTGGTGAGATCTGATCATAAACTAATCTCACTGGAAATCCACATCCGCCCCCACCCCAAGCAAAAAGACCATAGTGAAGAACTTCTCTAAAGCAAACTTCACACTACTCAAGACTGGTGTGGTATCCTTCAAGGCCCCTGAGCCAGAGGAAACCACAACCCAAGCTCACGGAAGCCCTTACAAATGCCTTCTATGAACACCTCCAGGACTGCATGGATCAGGCAATCCCAAATAAAACCAAGACTCTTTCCACAAAGGGCAAGCGTCCAGTCTGGTGGACCCCAGCCATTAACAAACTTTACAATAAGAGGAGAAAGCTATTACATGATAGAACAAAATCCATAAAGGAAGTCACCCTGATCATTATTAGTAAAAAATCGAGCACTCATAAAATCAACTAAGGCCAATTTTGAGAGAAAAATTGCCATGGATTCAAGGACAATCATAAGGCCTTTTTCAGCTATGTTAGGAACCTGGGTGGAAACTCCCAGATATGCTCAGAATTAGTCCAAAATGATACAAAAATCACTGAACCCACAGACATTGCCAACATACTGGCAGACAGGTTCAGTGCAAACTTCACCCCTCTCCCCTAAAGGAGAGATAACTATCCCAGCCGAGTGTAGCCTCCCGGACATCTCAAATGCGCGGGTGAAAGCTGCTCTCTCTAAAGCTAAAAACACAGCATCAATGGGACGGATGGTGTCCCGGCTGTGTGCTACGAGCTAAATGAGGAATTAAACCCGCACATAAGGCAGCTGTTTAATCTCAGCCTTACCACAGGATCGTGCCCAAGGGTGGCGTGCGGCAACTGTGGTCCCACTCCACAAAGGCGGTGCCTCTACGGACCCTGGTAATTACCGCCCCATAAGCTTAACAAGTCTAGTCTGCAAAGCTATGGAGGATCATAATGGAGCTCATAAACAAAGATATAGGGGACTTGCAGACATTGGACCCGACCCAGTTTAGCTTTGTCAAGGGAAGATCATGCCTTTTGAACTTGGTTGACTTCTTGAAACAGTCACCAAGGCCATTGATGAGGAAAGGCAGTCCATACAGCCTACCTTGACCTTGCAAAGGCTTTCGACACAATACCCCACTCGGGTATTGTAGAAAAACACCAGCTTAAATGTAAACCCATATGTCACAAGATGGGTTGCAAACTGGCTTAAGGACAGAACCCACAGGGTTAGAGTTGCTGGCGCTGTGTCAGACTCCAAGCCGGTCACAAGTGGTGTCCCACAGGGCTCGGTCCTTGGCCCCTATTGTTTGGCATCTACTTCTCAGAAGTACAGGCCAACATGGGAGGACTTTGGCTGACAAAGTTTGCAGGCGACTGCAAACTGGGCCATAGTGGAAAGTGCATCGGACACGGATATCCTTCAGAAGGGACTCACGGAAACAGATAGCTGGTGCCAGAGCCATGGCCTGAAGTTAAGCGCCAAAAATGTATAGTCATACCCTTCGGGAAAAACAAGGTAACCCCAAGCTACCATATAGGTGGCAATCCACTAAGCACAGAAGAGGTTATCAGGGACCTGGGGACCCAGGTTGACAGTGGCCTTTCTTTTGACACTCACATTGCTAAAGTGGTTAGAAAGACCTTCTACATTGCCCACCTGATCATGAAGGGATTCACATCCAGATCTAGTGAGGTCATTGTTCCCTGTACTCTTCACTTATCAGACCAATGATCAGTACAATGCCCCATTAGGGATGTATCTCACCCGACATCTGCAGCAATTGGAGAGACCCCAAAGTTCCTCACCAAAAGGATAAAGGGACTCCAAAATCTGTCATATGCTGCCAGATTGAAGAAACTCCAGCTCTATTCAGTCGCATACCGTCTGCTCAGAGGTGACATGTGCCTGACATACAAGGCCATGTCCAACCCGGAATTAATGGACATGCTCCACCTCAAAAGATCCAAATCCACCAAAACCACTAGAGCAAGCGACTTAAACCTTAGCACGGATATAAATAGGGCGTGCTGGAGGGATAGATTTATCACTCAGAGACTCCCTATGCTGTGGAATAAAATCCCGGTCCATGTGAGGCAGAGCACCTCGCTGACTCTGTTCAAGAGAAATCTAGACCTGTGGATGGGAGATCGTAGGTTTACCCCAGGAATCATCTCTGTGTCACTGCTGGACAGAGGCACAACAAACTAATGGGCACAGTATTTTTTCATATAAGGGGTGGCGTAAGCCACAATAATTTAGGCTAGGCTTATAAATGCCTTAGGGCAGATAGCCTAGTATAAACCTATGAACCTATGAACCTATGAACCTAAAAATACATATATATACACACACACACATATATATATATATATATATATATATATATATATACACACACACATATATATGTACTGCGGTGGTGGTGCTGCGGTAGCATTGTCGCCTCACAGTTAGACATTGCCCGTTCGATTCTCAGTTAGAGCGTCTTCTGTGTACATGAACCCCTTGGGGTTTTGCTTA
>NC_056732.1:108375712-108401009 GCF_019279795.1 Protopterus annectens | reverse complement strand
CAATTTTCATCAAGTAACTGAACTGAGTATACCCATTGCTAGACAGCAGGCAAACAAAGGAAAGTCAGAAAGCAGCAATACAAATCTTTCAGAAAAGCAAGCACAGAGTATCAAAATAGTATAAGCAAATGTAGGAAATGGAAGAAAGGAGAGGCAATTTTACTTTTATAACAAGCAGACAAAATAGGGCATCTGTGCACCACAGATATAAAAGATGAGTTAAAAACAGTAAGTGATCATCAGGAAAGCATGAGGGCAATAAAGCCGTACTTAGAAAAGAAATTGGGTGGAGGAACTAATAAAGGAAAGATAAGGGTAAAATATCAAGAATGAAACCTTGGATACAAGCACTACAAATGAAGAAGATATAGGAGTAGCAAAGAAGTAAATGAAGAGAGGGTCTATATTACGAAAGCGAAAACCCTATGCGCGAATATCAAAACATCGACCCCTATTCTGCGAACTGCAAAAATTCCGAACGCACTAAACAGCGAAAAAAATAAAATCGAACTGTCATAGTCGGCCAACCCCACCACTAGCTATATACTACCTACCCAAATAAAATAAATAAACCACATACATACACTAACTAAACCCTACTTCTAACCTTACACTAAACCCCACATACACAACTAACTATGCACTATCCTTAACCCCTCCCTAACCCTAAGGTCCGTAACTACCGCACATGTCCCCTACAGACATACACCCAAACAAAACAAATAATCCACATACATACATTTAACAAAACCCTACCTCCAACACTACTAAACCCCACATACAAAACTATCTATGCACTATCCTTAACCCCTCCCTAACCCTAAGGTCCGTAACTACCGCACAAACAAAATAAATAACCCACATACATACATTTAACAAAACCCTACCTCTAACCCTACACTAAATCTAACATACATTACTTATCTAAGCACTTACCTTAACCTGCACCCTATCCTAAACTCCGTAACTATCCAACACTTACCTTATGCAGCTAATCCACAGACGGGCCAACCATGGAAATGCGATATTTCCATTTTTGCGGTTTTTGAAGTTCACTCTAAGTCCACTTCGCGCTATACGGTTCGACTTTTACGTATTCGCGTAAACATCTTTTCACTTTCCTAATATAGACCCATGAAGAGACACCTCTAGGTAATAATGGTATAAGGTACTATAAGATTTAAGAAGACTGGTAGTTAAATGGTACAGTGGAAGTTATGAATAAATGGTATAATGAAAGAGAAGAAGATTATATAAATTATGCTAGAAAATTGTATGATAAAAAGAAAGTTTAGAGACCCATAGCTCCATTTTGACTAAATTATAATTAGGTGTTAGTTAAAATTATGCAAACAAGATTTGGTATAGTGTTAACCAGTAAACCATGAAAGAAGTAAATGCTGTGGCAATAGGTAAAGATACAAAAAAGAAAGCTGGCAATTTCAAGGGAAGCAGTCAGTAGTATAAATACAGCGTGAAGATGGGCTGTTATTAGGTTGGCTGTCAGTAATGCCTTTAAGAATACTGACCATAACATATTGTGGAATAGTTTGGCCATCTGTAAGCTATAAGGAAATATATCATTCTCAAAACATGTATACAAGTTAAATATTTAGGTCCATAATAATTGGTCACATGAAAGAAAAATAAATAAATAATGAAAGTTATATATCAAGGCTGCCCTTAAGCAACTGACTGTGGTTAGTATGGATAGAATGCTTAAAATTAGAAAAAATGAATACAAAAAGATGTTAGGGAAGCAAAGAATGTGGTGTATTTTCCTAATGTACTGACATACACAGATAACATTATGACTGTAGCAAATAGTAATTAGGTTACAAAAGAATGTGCAAAATAAGTGATAGACATGATGGGCTTACTTTTGAGCAAATAAACTGTTGGATATGGATATACAGGTATCATAGATGGCATGTATGGTAATATTGTGAAATGTAAGACTTTGGGCATTACATGTGGTAAATATAAGTTTGTAGAAGGCCAGTGGGGAAATGTCTGAAAGAAATATTAAAGAAAGTAGAAGAAAATGTTTATCATGTTATTTGATTAAAAACTATGTCTAGTGAAAATGTTTTATTACATATAAGCAGTTGCACAAACACTCCCACATATACATAGATGTATATATAGTGTCATGGGTTCATAAGTGTATACTAGGTTAACGACCGCAGAGGACATTATAAGTCTAGTAAGTCTAGCTATGCATCCTAAATTTATCTAACAAGTTTTTGTGCCTTAGAGGTTATTTTAAGGGGTATATGTAAAATAGGGCATGGGTGGTCAAGCATTTACAGGCTGTCCATGTCCATTAGAGACATAGGTGCCAGACCAGGGTTGAGTTTCCGATTTCCCATCCACTGGTCCAGGTTACACTTGAATAGAGTTAGGAAAGAACTCTGCTAAACATGGTTTGGGAGCCTGTTCCAGAGAAGGCATATTTTCCGAGACAAATATCAGTCCCTCCAACATGTTGTATTTATGTTGTAAGCAATATTTAAGTCCCTAGAACAGGTAGCTCAGATGCTATTTGTTTTGGTGATATGCAAAAGGTCCATCAGAGTAGGTTCCAGAGATGGCATTTATGCCAGGTATAATTCCCTTCACAACAGTCTGTAAGAGACAGAGTATAGGGATAGGGTCTTGAGGTGATCTGTTCTGGACATGCTGCTAACACCCTGTATTCTTATTGTGAAGAACCCCTGCAGGCATTCCAGCTGTTGCATGCATCTAGTCAAAATTATTCCAAGAGTTCATTGTACTCAATGATGGGTCTAATGAGGACCAAATACAGTGGAACAATAACTTCCTTGAACATTGGAGCTAGATGCCATGCCCTTGCTTATAATTTGAGCAATACAGAATGATTTCCTTGCCACCTTAGAGACATGTTGGTCAAAAGCCAGGTTACTATCTACATGTCTCCAAATCCATGACTACTGGGTTTACTCTTAGAGATTTGTGTGTTATCAATGAGGTAGTTTTCTGGGGTAGCTGACTTCCCTAAGGAAACTATTATACATTTCTTGGTATTGAGTTTTAAACTATGGATCATTTGTTTGTGTTAGCCCTTCTTGGAGGATATTAGTGTTTAGGGAGAATTCTGTGATAGCTCCAAGTTTGCAGTCATAGGATCATAGAAGGTTACTAGGTTATCGACCCGGAGGTCATTTCAAGCTTGGTCATTTCATTCCAGTGTAATACCATATATACTCTAGTCAATACCCAGGACTGTATTTAGTAATGACTGCCCATGTCCAAGAGAGTTGTGGGCACTATTCCTGGTATGAATTTACTGTGCAGTCTTGGTCAACTAGAGGCCCTTGATGTTGGCCTTGACTTCTGAGAAATAGACGCCAAAAAGGAGCAGACGCAGCACAGACCCTGAAAGATTCCACTAGTGACCAGCTTCTTTGTCAAGGTGGATTCCCCTATCTTAACTTCTTGAGTCTTATCTGAGAGTCAGCTGGCTATCTGGCACATAACATAGTGTTTTATGCATAATTTAATATGTTTGATTACAATGTCCAAATTGTGTACTGTAGTAAATGCCTTAAATAGGTCAAGCAAGGCAGTATGCACTGTATTGCCCTTAGACATTGCCTGTGGGACCTTTTTGAAGAAACAAACCAAGCGAAAAAGTAAACTGAGTAAATCCAAATAAATGTTGCAGGCTCGAATTTAATCCACTAGAAAAACGACTTTATTGAAGTGAAGTTAGCGCTTTCATTTTACTACAGTGAGTAAAACTTCTTCAGACAAAAATGAGAGACCAGACTTAGACCCTTAAGTAAGTGACACAACTACATGAATAAATTAATCCATTAGGCATTAAAGTGCACTCATCAAATAAATGTTGGTCCATATCAGTACATCAATTGTCAATCAAAGTAAAAGCAAAAGCATATGCCTCACACATACTACATAAGAATACATGTTGGAAGTATGTATGAAAATGCTTATAAAGTGTTATAAGATGTATAAAAACAAGAAATACTATTAAAAACTGCTATTAAAAACTGTTAAGAAGTGAATGTGGATGAAAACATACATTCAGAATAAGTGGACGAAGAAGTAAAAATCTCCAAGGAAGCAACTTTAAAATTAAAACATTAAAAAGTGTGTTAAAAAGGTGTATGTACATAAATTCCATACACATTTTTAACACACTTTTTAATGTTTTAATTTTAAAGTTGCTTCCTTGGAGATTTTTACTACTTCCTCCACTTATTCTGAATGTATGTTTTCACTTCTTAACAGTTTTTAATAGCATTTTTTAATAGTATTTCTTGTTTTTATACATCTTACAACACTTTACAAGTATTCTCATACACACTTCCAACATGTATTCTTATGTAGTATGTGTGAGGCATATGCTTTTGCTTTTACTTTGGTTGACAATTGATGTACTGATATGGACCAACATTTATTTGATGAGTGCACTTTAATGCCTAATGGATTAATTTATTCATGTAGTTGTGTCACTTACTTAAGGGTCTAAGTCTGGTCTCTCTTTTTTGTCTGAAGAAGTTTTACTCAATGTAGTAAAATGAAAGCGCTAACTTCACTGCAATAAAGTAGTTTTTCTGGTGGATTAAATTCGAGCCTGCAACGTTTATTTGGATTTACCTTTTTGAAGAAGTCCACCAGGTTAAGTAAACATGATCCACCCTTGACAAAACCTTACTAGGTTGGATCTAGTGACTGAAGGCTTCCTGTGTTATTACTAAGCATTTGCATGACAATTCTTTTTATGGCTTTACATATGAGACTACTGAGACGTACGAGTCTGTAGTTAGCAGGGTCTGTTAATGGTCCCCCTTGTGCAGAGGGATGACCATTGCAGTTCTCTTTGAATTGCATGAAGCCTGTTTGGATACTATGGTTAAATGATGATTCCAGTGGTCCTGATAGGCCGTGCTTCATGCTACTAGGGAGGAGGAGGAGGGTATTATCGAAGTACATCTGTAAGGTGTTCTTAGCCTTAGTGAGTGCAATTAGGACCTGTTACTACTGCTAGTCGGGGGGGGGGGGTTGTTCGCTGGTATTTCCGGGGAGTTATCCAGGTGGGAGAGGTCAGTAGATTTACTATATCTTCTGGCTTTATGTAAGGTGGCTCCATTTACAATTAGTTATGCACACTGTTGTGTACTGCCTTTGAGGTTGCAGACATTGTTAAAGAAAGTCTTATAATTGTCCGTGACCTGTGAGGCTATTTTTACCTCAAAACTGGGTTTGGTAGACTTGATTTACCAGGTGAGTTGTTTATTTAGACTGAAGAGAGTGTTTTTATACTGCTGGGCATTGCACTTCCTAATTTTTCCTATGACTTTCTTCCTTTTGTTGTAAAACCTATTGATGTTTGGATTTCATCTGGGTAGTTTGTTTTATAAGTTTGTTCTGAGCTTACTTCTGGTAGACACAGCTGTCTCTAGCATCTATTTACATGAGTGTACAGGGTTTCTGTGTACAATGTGACATAGGCAGCTATGCTCTCCGGGTTTGGGAAAGGCTTGAAATTTTCCAGGCTATTACTTAATAATAGGAGGTTTGTCTTAAAATAGTTCCTAAATATTACGGGTTAAATTGGGGTTCCAGTCTGATTTTTATTTCAAGGGAGTTAGGTTTATTGTCCACACTTACCAGGGAGGACATTATTCTAGGGGAAAGGTGTACAGCTTTGTCCTATGTTTGTGAGTACCAGTCCGGTATGTTTGCACTCCTAGTGGGCATATATCTGCTCCAGGATGTTTGCATTTACAAAGTACAGGAATCTCTTACCCTGCAAGTTTGAGGTTGTATATGATTCCCAATTTATGCTGGATAGTTAGTCACCCATGAATATGGTCTTGTGTTGAATTTCCCTAGTACACCCCTGCATTATCAAAACACTTTGGCTGACAATGCAGATGGTCAAACAATTGTGCAAGAATGGACAATCCCCTGGGTTGGGTAATAAAACCTTTCCAAGAGGACTGTGTGATCTTCAGAGTCCATATATATAATTAGCAGGGATTGTAGGAAGTGCAGACAGCACACATAGGGCCACTATTTTTTTATGTTTGTATGTTCTGAGGAGTAATCTTGGTGCATGCTCAGAATTTTGCTGATGTTTGTGATGTTCTTTGTGTTTCAATGTTGCAGTCATCACATTTGGGTTATCTGCTTGCAGTAGCCCTCAGTCTGCCTGATTATCAAAGTCTTGGGTCTTGCGTCGGTTGCTGTCTCATCTTCCATGACATCAGGTAGTCAGGGGTATAAAGCATGCAGCCGATGCCATTACATCAGTCTTTCATGCTGTGCGGTGCCTGAAGCAGAAGCAGTTCGCAAGTGCCGGTCGGCTGACTCTTGAAATTTTCATTTTCGAGTTTCAGATCCGAAGTCTTCAACTAAGCTAAGTACCCCATTGGGGATCCTTTTTCTTGCTCTAAACCAATGTCAGTAAAAATTAACAATTGCATTTCTTGTGGAAAGCAAATACCTCATAAAGATTTTCATTCGTACTGCATTCCTTGCTTAGGTCCAGACCACAACGTACCTCACTGTCGGTTTTGTGCCTTATTCAAACCTCATACTATTCGTCGTTGATTCATTTACGCATCCAAATATTTTGGTACTTGGTTCAATTATCCAGAAATGGCTTCAGTAAGCCACCCAACTACTGACATTCTGAAAAAACGCAAAGATAAAGGCAGAGACAGACAGTCCAAAGCTGCTGATGACGCTTCCCCTAAGCTAGTCGCCAGTTCACCGGTACTCAGTGAGGCGCTTTCACAGCCCCTGATACCCACTACTTCAGATTTGCAGGCCTCTACTGAGCCCCATCCGGAGTCCTGTATGCCACGAGATGCTTCTCCAACTGTGGAACCTGCGGATGTCTCTACCTTGGATGGGTCCGGAGCCGCTGTGCAGGTACCGGCTTCTGAGGGTCTATTCAGGCCTACTGACTTGCATATTAAACCAACGCCATCTTCTTTTTCAAGGCCTAAAACTTGATCTATGCCTAAACAAATGATGCCCAGACTGCATGGTCAGGTCCCTATGCCTAAAAAACAAATGATAAGAATGGCTGAAGACCTTATTACTCTAATCATGGGAAGCCCCCTTCCCCCTCTAAGAGACCTAGGACTGATTTTCCTTCTGATTCTTCTGATCAGGATTCTGAAATTTCAGTTTTCTCTGATGACCAGGATTTGCCCTTATCTACCTATGAGGATTCTTATGCAGAGGACTCCATTCCCTCTGCTTCCCCTCCAGAGGATTTCTTTTTTGGTGAAACCTTGCATACTCTTAGGGGGCATTTCCACTGAGAAAGCCAGGATTACTCTGACTCCAAAAAGAGGCTTAGGGAATTCTTACTCCTGCCTCATCACAGGCCTTTAGCTATCCCTCCTGTACTGGACATTGTAGATGATGCCTTCTCGGAATCTAGCCTGGCCCCCTGACACTTTACCTCCTGCTCCCAGAAAACCTGATAGGTATTACAGTGTACCTGACTCTCATAAGTTCCTCTTTAAAAATCCTGCTGCGGCTCTTGAGACCATTTCACAGGGACCCAAGGGCATTAAGGCTACTACTGCCAAAAATCCCACCCCCTCTGATAGAGATTCCAGAGCGCTGGATAGATGGGGAAAGAAGGTATACACTTCTACAACTTTGGTCATTAGGGCCTTAAACTGCCAGTTTTGTACATTAAAGTATCAGCAGCATATTACTGGATTGCTTAAATAGAAAATTATATTGATTCCTGACTGTGCAGAAAATAAAGAATTACAGGATTTAATGCATTCTGCTGAACAAGTTGGAAAGCATACTTTGCAATGTGGTTTTGATTCATTAGAGGCATCTTGCAGGGCTGCTGTCACTGGGTCTGTACTTAGAAGGCATGCTTGGCTTAAGGAGCAATCTTTGCCAGATCATGTTAAAGCTAAATTACTGGATGCTCCCTTAAACCAAGACCGCCTGTTTGGCAACAAAGCAGAATAAGTACTTAAAAAGATGGAGGAAAAAGCTAAATCTATGCAAACTGTTAAAGATTTCCTGCAAGTACAACCTCCCAGATTTAGTAGGCATTGGCCCTCTAAGAATTGGTCCTTTCCTGCCTCTTCCAGGCCTTCTCAGTCCAAACCCAGAACCAGCAGAACATTCAGGCTTCAGTCCCAAGGTACTCACAGGCCTAAGCAGGGGGGCTCCCACTTCCAAAGCAGGGAGTAGTAAGACCCCCCCCTATGGTAAACTGTCTCAATTGCTTAACTTTAAACCTTCCAAGCCCTTCTCAACTGACTGCTTCTTTAGGGGGAAAGATTGCTCTACAGGCAAAAAACTGGGAACTCATTACCCAGGACAAATGGGTTTTAAATATAGTTTCCCAAGGATACAGATTCCACTTCCACTCCTTACCAACCCCGAACGGCTGGCCAGACCTTCCCCCATATCAGTGGGCAGAGGCTCAAAAGCAAGTTTTCTCTCTTTTAAGCATCAGGGCTATTCAACCGGTTCCAGAAGAACAATGGGGGCAAGGTTTCTACTCAAGACTTTTCCTGGTACCCAGAAAAGACAACTCCTGGCGTCCTATCCTGGACCATCTATCTTAAACACATTTTTGGTAATCCCAAAATTCAAGATGCTAACTTTTCGTCAGCTGCTTCCCATGCTAGGCAAAGATGCCTGGTCGGCAACACTGGATTTAAAGGAAGCCTACCTGCACATCTCAGTAAGGGAATCTTACAGAAGATACCTATGCTTCAGAGCAGGCTACATGCACTATCAGTTCTCTGCACTGCCCTTTGGCTTATCTACTGTGCCCAGGGTATTCACAAAGTGCCTAGCTCCAGTCATTGCATTTTGCAGGCAAAGAAATATTCAAATATACCCATACCTGGATGATTGTCTAAATCAAACAGAAAGCCAGGACATACTATTAAATCATCTGGCATTTGTAAAGAAATTGCTAACTTCTCTGGGGTACACCATAAACGAAAAGAAATCACATCTTGTACCCTGCCAACAAATTGTATTCCTGGGAGCAAGCTTGAATACAACTTCCCAGATGGCCAACCGCACGCCAGAGAAAAAAGTTCATTTGACAGCCTACTTCAAACTACTGGCCATAAAGGCCCAGCTATCTGCAAGGAAAATACTGCAAGCCCTGGGGTTCATGGCCTCCTGCATTCTACTAATTCCATATACAAAACTGCATATGAGGAAACTACTATGGTATCTGAAAAGCCTGTGGTGTCAACATTTTCAGGATCTAGAATCAATGATTCCTATCATACCTTGCCTACAGATAGAGTTCCTTTGGTGGGCAGAGGCCTGCCACCAAAACAAGGGACTGCCATTCACTCTACCCCCTGCCACCCAAACCCTATCAACAGATGCATCAGACTATGCATGGGGGGCTCACTTGGCAGGCCAGTGCATTCAGGGCAAATAGAGCCCAAGTCAAATGCACCTGCATATCAATCAAAAAGAAATGTTAGCCGTATAGAATGCTCTGACAGCCTTTAAGGACCACATTCTTTCAGGACAATTATTGATAAAGATGGACAACACCACTGTTATGGGGTACATAAGCAAGCAGGGGGGAACCCACTCATATTCTCTCTGCAGACTAGCCATGGCTCTGTGAAACACAGCCTTGAGCTACCAAGTGCACCTACAGGCTCAATTCCTGCCAGGAAAGATAAATACACTGGCAGATGACCTAAGCAGAAATCTCATAGACCCACATGAGTGGAAACTGGAACCAAAGATATTCAACATGTTGAGAAAAAAATGGGGGATCCAAGAGATCTCCCCCCAGAACTAACAATTGGACAAATTCTGCACAAGGACTCCCCACAAACAAGCTTGGAAAGTGGATGCCCTGTCCTTCAACTAGAAAAATCTATCAGTTTATGCCTTTCCCCCTCTGCCTCTCCTCTCCAAGGTACTACTAAAGATCAAACAGGACAAACCAAGGACAATACTGATTGCACCAGACTAGCCATGCTGACACTGGTACCCCCTCTTGCGCAGTGTGTCACTGCTGGCACCATGGCACCTGCCTCAGACCCCTGCTCTGCTTTCTCAGCAGGAGGGCCAGATTCTGCACCCACAGCTTCAAACCCTGAACCTGGCAGCCTGGCTAATTTCCTAATATCTCTGTTACCATCCCTCAGTAAGCAAGTGATGGATGTCATTCTGTAGGCAAGGAGGCCTAGTACTAGAAAATTCTATGCGGAAAAATGGAAAAGATTCTGTTCCTGGCACCAAACTCAAGGGATGGGCACAGCAGCACCCAATTTACCTCAGATTCTTCAATACTTAACTGAGATGCTACACAAGGGCTTTTCCTTTTCCTCCATCAAAACTCATGCCTCAGCCATTTCAGCTCATTACAATACAGAACCACCCCTCTTCTCTCATCCACTGCTGAAGCCATTCCTCATAAGGGCCAAAAACTTAAGACCACCCAGGAGAGCCCCTACTCCAGCCTGGGACCTTAACTTTGTATTGAAAAGCTCACTCTGCCTCCCTTTGAGCCAGCTGCAAATGCAGAGTTGAAATTCCTTTCTTGGAAAACAGTCTTCCTTCTAGCCATCACTTCTGCAAGAAGGGTGTCTGAATTACAGGCCCTCATGGCTGTGGAGCCTTTCATCATCTTTCATGCGGACAGGGTGTCCCTCAGGACCAATCCCTCCTTCATGCCCAAGGTGGTATCCAGTGTGGCTCTTAATCAGTCCTTTCATTTTCCAACCTTCTTTTCTAATCCACAGAACAAAGGGGAATGAATACTGCACTCCTTGGATGTGCACAGACAACTTAGATTTTACTTGGACAGGACTAAACCTCTCAGGAAATCTGAACAGCTGCTGGTTGCATTTGCTGCAGGGGCAGAGGGGAAGGCCATTTCAAAGCAAATCATTTCTAAGTGGATAGGCCATTGCATTCATTTCTGCTATAAGCACCATGGAAAACCTACCCCAAAGGAGATAAGACCTCATTCAACCAGGGCTGCATCTACCTCTACAGCCTTTCTCAGAGGTGTCCCTACCAGGGACATCTAGAAGCTGCTATCTGGAGTACTGTACATAGCTTCACCAAGCATTATCACTTGCCAATTTTTTCTAAATCCAGAGCTGGCTTTGCCACTGCAGTCTTGCAGGGCCTTATAGCTGGTCCTAATGCTATCTAATTACCTCCTCCCATCCTTAGCTTTGGGAATCTACCCAAATGTGATGACTGCAACAGTGAAACACGAAGAACATAGTACAATTGTGTACACTTACAATAAATGTAGATGTTCGAGTTTATTCACTGTTGCAGTCCTGGTTACCCACCCTCCAGCCCCCTGACTTCTATTGACTATACCTCTATTCTTGTTTACTGTGCTTAAAGCTTTTTGGTGTATTTGCTTTCTTGTTGGAGGTGTAAACTTGTATATAACTGCTTCCCATTATGGGAGCACCTGACATCTGAGGCAAGAAAAACTGATGTAATGGTGTCGGCTGCATGCTTTATAACCCTGACTCCTGACGTCATGGAAGATGAGACAGCAACTGACGCAGGGCCCAAGACTTTGATAATCAGGCCGACTGAGGGCTACTGCAAGCAGATAACCCAAATGTGATGACTGCAACAGTGAATACACTCAAACATCTACATTTATGGTAAGTGTACACAACTGTACTTTTTGATGCTACTGTGTCGACATTAGCCATGCAAATGCAGTGTTGATTCAATGAATGCAACCATATCTATCTATACACACACACACACACATATATATATATATATATATATATATATATATATATATATATATATATATATATATATATATGGATCTACTTTGATATTTTAAATTACCAAATGAGTGCATTTCACTTGATCGAGACAAAAAACCTGAATTTGCAAATCCCTGAAAGTGTAAATAACAGTATTTCACATTGTCGAACACTCTGCTGATTACTGATGATTAGCTGCGTAAGTAGTGTACTATCCCTTTAAATATTTTTAGTTTGTGCTTGAGGAAAATGACAGACAGTACATTTAACATTGGTGGAACTAACTAGAACTAACTAAAACTGGAATACAACAACCTTTTAAAAATTAAGCAAGTGATTTTATAGCAGGGTACATTACTATTATTATGTATTTAGTTAATGTTATTTTTATTTATTTAAGTATTATTTTGTCATTTGGTATTTGAAAAGTGTTGCAAAATACATCTACTGTTCGGTTTCTTTAATGTAGTGCGATCTCAGAGTTGGAATATTTAATTTGCATGGGGTGTGGGGGTGCAGGGGGGCACAGCTCCCCTGCAAAATCATAAAAACACATTTGTTTTGGGATGTGGGCGTGTGGTGGGTCTGCCTTTCTGTTTTTGATCTGAAGTTCTGTATTTTGAAGTTACAGTGTTTTATGCATTAGGGTTTTTCGGCTCGATCAAGTGAAATGCGATATATATATATATATATATATATATATACATATATATATATATATATATATATAGATAGAGAGAGAGAGGGACTATATGTCATTTTTTCTCAGAGACAGAATATCTAAATACCACTGATCAGCACATTTGGTCTAAACAAACTTATCTAGCACATCACAACAACAACAAAAAAAATACAAAAAAGAAAAAAAAGAGTTTTTGCAAGGGTGAATGCCCCTGCACCCCTCACTCCATCTTATATATAACATATCCACCAGTAGCACTGCAGTGGAAGAAAGGGAAAAAACACTGGAAGTACACCACCAGCTCACACAACACATTATGATAAAGCAAACTGCAGGATTACTTTTACATCTTTTAAGACAACTCATACCAGTGATCAAAAAATCATGCACTTTAATTGACAGCTCTAAGTGATAAAATGTGCTAAAGAATCTAATTAGATCAAATGTGATTAGACCATAAACGAGGAAAGGGTGGCCAGTTAAAGTACAATTAAGGTGACTTTGTAGCCAATGAACAGGAGATCAATCAGGGAACAGTACAAAGTCCTGTGAATAAATAAGAAGAAATTCTCTGAATTCAACAAAGTTAAAGGGATGGTAATGAAATCTCATGGGATGACACTGTTACATCTAGAAGACCAGGCTCCTGAGTACATCATAATTTAATAGGTAGTTTCTATGTATACATTCCAGGAAACCACTTAATAGCCTAAATCAGTTTTCCGAATTGCCCCAGGGCACTCTCTGGTTAAGTAACTTGATCAGAGTCACACAGTAGGCAAATGGAGGCTGGCTGAGGCTAATCCCTGGGCAACATCAAACAGGCCATTACCAACTTAACCCTATGAGGTAACTATCAGGTGGCAAGGCGTCATTGTATCAAGTGAAAAAATATCTGAAAGACAAAGTAAGGATGCACGTTTGTAGATATCCTTTGCAGTTACAAAATTGAAAAGTCTTGTTGTTTAAGCTAGAAATTAAGTCATAAGAATGTTGAGGTTTCAACAGGCTTATAGTTGGTGAAACTAGTAACAGAGGGAGGAACTGGTGAGAACATTATAGCTCTATGGGGCATATGAGGAATATCAGTGAATGTAACTTAAACTGTTTGAATAAGAATTTCATCCTAGGAGGAGGACTAATTAACAAATGTGGGAGATTCATGAACACTGTGCCCTATGCAGTAAGACTGGTACACAGTAGAACTATGCGCCAAAACCCTCTATGATTCATAAAGACTGAGACACAAGTGGTATAAGACCTTGTATGCAGTTATACTTCTTTGAATCAGTCACCAGAGTTGTGGATAAAGGCAAGGTGGTTCACACAGCCTACCTTGATCTGGCCAAGGCCTTAGATACCCTTCCCCACTCAGGAATCATAGAAAAACTCAGTAAGCCAGGCATCAACCCCTAAATCACTACGTGGGTTGCAAACTGGCTCACAGAACCCACAGTGTGAAAGTAGCTGACTCCAAGTCAGACTGCCGAACAGTCATGAATGGAGTCCCACAGGGTTCAGTCCTGGGTCCTCTCCTGTTTGCTATCTACTTCTCTGAAGTCCAGGCCAACACGAAGAGAATCTGGCTGACAAAGTTCACAGACGATTGCAAGTTGGGAGCTATTATTAACTCCCCAAGTGATGTTGACATCCTACAGAAAGGCTTCACTGAGACCAACGACTGGTGTCAGAACCATGGCTTTAAGCTGAATGCCAAAAAATGTGTCGTAATTGCCTTTGGGAAAAACCCATTTCCCATGAATTACCACATCGATGGTAGTCCACTGAACACAGAAGGTGTTATAAGAGATCTGGGAACACAGGTTGACAGCAACCTCTCTTTTGACCACCATATTGCCACTGTGATCAGAAAGTCCTTCTATGTGGCACATCTCATTACTAAGGGTTTTGCATCCAGGAAGAAAGAGGTCATTGTCTCTCTCTCTGCTCTTCCCTCATTAGGCCAGTCATTGAGTACAATGCCCCATTTGGCATGTACCTCACTAGATACCTGCAACAACTGGAGAGGCCACAAAAGTACCTCACAAAGAGGATTCTAGGCCTTAAACGCTTGTCCTACTTGGACAGACTCAAGAAACTTCAACTATTCTCTGTCTCATATCACCTACTTAAAGGCGATCTCTGCTTGACTTACAAAAAGCTCTGTTAATGCTACATCTAAAGAAATCCCAATCCCTCTGCACCACACGCTCCAGAGACCTCAACCTCATTACCACAATCAACAGAATGTGCTGGAGGGACAGGTTCATAACCCAGAGACTGCCCATCCTATGGAATAGACTTCCCATACATGTCAAACAGAGCACTTCACTGGCCCTCTTCAAGAGAAATCTTGATGAGTGGATAGGAAATAGAAAATTCACCTCAGGGATCACTCCAGTAGCTTTACTCGACAGAGGCACTGGGAACTAAGGTCGGGTGGCACAATGCCAGGGTAATCCTATGGGCTAGGCTTGTAAAGGCTCCAGGGCCATTAGCCTAGTACACACCTATGAACCTATACCCTATTGTATAGCCACTGCATATGGACTGGTCACGTTATGGTAACTTGCAGGAGTACAACTGTATACCTGCAGATGGTATACTATTGGTGATTTCACCAGTTCTCCTTCGCTGCTAAAGTATTGTTTATCTAATGGAGCTGAGCTGCTACCATCCATGGCATTCCCTGTGGTACAGGTAAACCTGCAGACCTACTACTGCATCCATACATGTTCCCTTCTAGACAGTCATGCACCTGAGCTCCAGTCAATGTTTTTTTTCACAGCACAGATCTCTTCATTACCATAATATGGTGATGATCCCTAGCTCTAGCATTCATTATACCCAATGAATGATTTTTATGAACATCTGTGTGGCATGGCAATGAAATACAGTAAATAATGTAACAGATGCATACTAAGGCATAATATTCTTTACTATGTAGCGGTCCTGTTATGCTGTATAGCACTAAAATGCTGTATTCCTAGACAATGGTTTTTCTTTGTACACAAGGTGACAGTAGTGGGGTACATGCCTTAAATCATGGTAAAGACAGCTGGCTTACTTAACATAGTGTGTAAATTGCATTTGTACAGCTGCACACTTTGTTTATATATAGCCTGGCCTGTGTGAGTTTTTCCCTTCAAAAAATACATTTGAAACTAGACTTTACAACGCTGATATAGGACCAAGGATCAATAACATACCAAAATAAGAAAGAACTTGTATGTGGATTGTGTAACATGTTTCATTTTTTTTTTTTTTTTTTTTTTCACTTAACTTTTTTAAAAATAAGTCTGCTGATCTCTATTGCTTTTCAAGGCACAAGTGTATATATATGTTGACCTATGACAATTATAATATGTTTCTTCATTGTACATAATAAAATGCATTTGTTAGTATTTTTCATATTCAGAATCACAGATTAAACTGACTAGAAAAGACGCCTACTGTACACAAAGCAGAATGGAGGCCCGAATACAGTGAATCCAATAATTTATTTTTGCATATGTAATATGTAAGGGATAGTTTTGCTTCAACAGGAGAACAAGTAGAGAAAATAATTGCAAATGACTGTAGAAAAGAAAAGAAAATCTGAAAGAAGCTCATGGATATGCATAAAAACGTTTAAGATGTGAAAAATCATGGTAAAAGAAGAAAGGTTAAAAAAGATATGTTTATATTCCTCATAATAAAAGAATGACATATGATACCTATGATAAAAGATGAGGTGAATAAACAGATAGAAGAAAAAAAAACATAATATAGGAGATACTACATATATAAGTATTATGTTACCCTTGCAGTTACCTGATCTGGCTCTCCCTCAACTCTAAATTGAAAAATAATGTACTCTACAAATTGAAGACCAAAAAAGGTCCTCTCCTAATCCCTTGTTACAGATGTAATATGTGGCTTGCTACATAAAAAATAAAATGTTTGCAACTATCAAAGTTGAGGTTGTTTTATTAAGCACTTTTGTTCCAACAAATAATTCATGGACCTTCCTTAGAATAAATTAATGCAACCAGGTTACCCCATTAAAAAAACTTCATAGGCAGATCACATGTCCACCTACATCCAATCATAACAGTCACTCATTGAACATGCCCTAAAAATATCATCCATCTTTATACAGATTGTGTTAAAACAATACATATAAAATATATTATTTAAGTAATCATTACTGTCTACTAAATGAACTATCAAAAATGAACCCCTAGCTTTATCAGTTCTTAAATTATATTAATACATCTACTACATATCTCCATTTTGTCTGGGAAGATAACCCTGATATAATCAATTTCCTGGATGTTACTATGCTTAAGGATGTTGCTAAAGGTGTTTGTTCAAATAGTATGTTATATTACAATAGCTGTCACCCTTTTTGTCAAATGAAAAATATTTTAAAGGGACAAATGGTTCAACTGTCTCTTCTTGTATCTAACGATATCCTTGAATTGGAAACTTTAAGTAAAATGTTTAAGGATAGATGCAATCCCTGATGAGTTAAACCTGGACACAAGAAATGAAATTGTAAACAAAAGAATGATGTTTCCCCCTTTGATTAGATGCCTTGGTGACATAAATAAAAATACTTGTGGGGTGAAAGATTTCTCAAAAAACATGATTTTGAGTTATAAAATTAGATCGGGTGATGTAAGGTCAATTTTTCACACTGGGAGAGCTGAAATTAAGTTATTGATCAGTGTGTGGCTATGTTGGAAGTCAGTACGGTCAACTTTAAATAAAAATAAAACCACAAGTGATGATGGAGCACTATATCACACAAAATGAACTTTAATCCACTGGTTTAGTGCTTTCAGCCCAAGAATTAGGCCTTCTTCAGAACAAAGTGTTAAAAATCTGTCTCATTTTTATACCATCATCAATACACATCACACCAATCAAATCTCATTTTACTTAAACTTAATATAAAAACTGTTTAAAATATGTTTAAATAAAAATGCATTTTAAATAAAGCATCCATTTCTTACAAACATATAAACTATTTACATTTGTTATAATAAGCTTTTCTTTTCAACACAGCTTTATAGTTGACACCATTGTTAAACGTTGGCGCCCTGCATGCATCTAATAAAACCTGCCATTTAAACTCTCTAAAATCTAGTTCCCCATCTCTGTCTCCATTAAAGCCCAATAGAACATGATCTGTAACTGTAAAAAGAAACAACACTGTTATTGCTACTCACACAGTTTAAGGTGTGCTTGTAAAGAGCATTATCTAAATTTTTCTTTTTGATGGCATAATAGTGTTCATACATTCGGTTTTTAAGTTGCCTCTTGGTTTTCCCAATATAGAATGAAGAACAAGTGGAGCATTTTGCCATGTATACCACAAATGTAGATTTACAATTAAAAATGCCTGGAACGTGCACATCTTGTTCTGAGTTGCAACGTTAAAATCTGCTTCCTCTGAAATGTATTTACAAACATTGCAACTTTTACATTTAAAAGTACCTATGTTACCTTGAGGCTTTTTTCTTTGTCCACTTTCTAACATTTCTTTGAAATTCCTTCCTCTTGTGTTAACAAACATGGGGGCTTCTCCTACTACCATCTGAAGATCACTATTTGAAACTAATATTCTCCAGTTGTTGGACACTATGTTTTTAATTTCTTTACTGTCTAAGGTAAATGTTAACAACATGGACGTTACCCAATCCTTCTTGTTTTGTGTGTTTCCACTAAGCCCCTCCCTTTCACTTGTACTAATAATGTCTTGGACTATTTTAGAAGGGTACCCTCTGTTTTTAAATCTAGAATGCAATTCCTGCATTAACAAATCTAACTGTGCTTCATCACAAGTCTCTTAAGCCTTACTAAATGCCCCTTTATAATTTTATATTTCACATAAGTGGGGATGCATACTAGAGTAACTCAAAAGACCATTGCTTGCCACATTCTTATAACTGATGCAGGACCCAAAAAAATCTTTACCTTCCTCTTTAATAACTTCTAAATATAAGAAACATATCTTACAATTGTCCCAGCTGCCAGTAAAATGCAAAAAAGAGGTGCTATTGTTCATGTCTTCAATGAACTGTAAGAGCTCAGTTTGTGTGCCTCTTCAAATAAAAAACAAATTGTCAATAAAATGATAATAACTCACAATTTTCTGTCTGTTGGTAAACTTGGACAACTGAAACAAGAGTTCCTTTACCTTATGGGCTACGTAAGGTCCACAAGTCTTTGAACAACCCACCAATCAGACCAATCATTTCCGGAAAAGGCTGGATAACAGAGCCTATTTCTCTCTATCTTCAGTCAGTTTTAGGTGAACTAATGTTAAAAACAAAAAATAGAAGTTATGTTCTTACCATAACGTTCCATGTTAGTTGTCTTCTTCTCGCCTTCTTCTTGCTGGATGGGTTCGGAGCCGACCTCGGCCCGACTGCCACTCTAAAAGCTCGAGAGTTGGTTCCACCGGCTCGAGGCTCCCCTTATATCCCACAATGCTAGGCGTGAGTTACCTCAGATCTCGTTTGTAAGCTAGGCCCAGCTTATAATAGCAATAGAATAACTATAAACAAAGTCCACCTCTATAAACCAGGGAGAAGAGAAGGGTGACCTACATCCTGATCCAGGAAAATATGCACAGCAGCATATACCTAAAGTAAAGAGGTGGTAGAAAGAGAGGTCACAATCAAACTCCTCTAGGTCTGTCCAGGCCAGGGGAAGGAGGGTGGACGAAGAAGAAGCGAGAAGAAGACAACTAACATGGAACGTTATGGTAAGAACATAACTTCTGTATGTTAAGTTGTCTATCTCGCCTTCATTCTTGCTGGATGGGACCGCGTCCCTAGCACCTTGTCCCGGGTGGCCTAACGGAACAGACTCTTGAGAACAGTGGAACCAAAGTTAGCTCTATGCCTAGAGGCTAAATCCAACTTATAATGAGAAATGAAAGTGTGAGGAGTAGCCCAAGTAGCCGCTGCACAAATGGTGTCAATAGGCAGTCTGTCTTGGAAGGCTATAGAAGTAGCCAAAGCTCTGGTAGAATGGGCTTTAGGTTTGTTAGGCAGCTTTGGTGTCTAATTTCATAAACAAGGGAAATCAGAGATGTTAGCCATCTGGATAATGATACCTTTGAAACTGAAAGTCCCTTTCTGCCTTCTGCATAAGAGACAAACAGCTGGTCAGATTTTCTGAATTGTTTGGTTCTATCCAAATAGTACCTTAACTGACGATGAACATCTAGCCAATGCAATTTTTGTTCAGACCTGTTAGAATATTCTGGAAAAACACAGGGGAGGTCAATGCTTTGATTTAGGTTAGACATGAGGCTATCTTAGGTAAAAAGGACGGGTTGGTTCAGAAGATACCCTGTCCTTATGGAACAGCAGATAAGGAGGTCGACAGCTGAGTGCATGAAGTTCTGAAACTCTTCTAGCTGAAGTAATAGCTACCAGAAAGAGAGTCTTCCATGATAGCAATTTTAAAGAACAGGAGGCTGCAGGTTCAAAAGGGGAGAGAATCAAAGAACTGAGAACTAAATTTAGGTCCCAAGGAGGAGGAGGATTTCTTATCGGAGGTCTGAGTAGAAAACTCCCTTCAAAAGGCTTTGCAAAGCTTGTGGGACATGATGGCAGACTCTGAAATGCCCACATGAAAGTTAGAAATAGCTGCCAATTGAACTTTAAGAGTAGAAGGAGATGAACCTGCATGGAAGAGTTCAGCTAGAAAATCAAGGACCATTTGGATGGAAGCAGTGAAAGGATCTGTGTCCTTCCTTGAGCCCAATAGGAAACGTTTCCACTTACTCAAATAAATCTTTCTAGTGGAAGATTTATGGGAAGCTATCAAAATATCTCGGACAGAGTGAGATATTTGAGGAAGCCTGGCTAAGGTTGGAATTGGAGGAACCAAGCAGTGAGGTTCAGAGAGGGAAGGGAGAGATGAAACTGACCCGACTGATGGATCAAAAGATCTGGAACTAGGTCCAGATGCCAAGGTCGCTCCAACAGAAATTGATGTAGAAAGGGGAACCAAACCTGTCGAGGCCAGTAAGGAGCAATGAGGATCAACGAGGCCTTCTGAGCGATAGCTTCTGTATCACTTGAGAGATTAGTGGGAAGGAGGAAATGCATACAGAAGTCCCGGGGCCAAACTTGGACTAGAGCGTCTCTGCTGGGCTGACCTGGTAGAGGGAATAGGGTGAAATAATCTCTGCACTTGCTGTTTTGGGGAGTAGCAAAAAGGTCACAGCAAGGCTGACCCCACTTGAGAAAAATTTCTCTCACAACAGAGTCTTTCAGAGACCACTCGTGAGGCATGAGGATAGCTCTGCTCAACTTGTCCGCGATTTGATTGGACTTCCCGGGGATGTGCGTTGCTATCAGAAAATGTTGAGAAGAAATCGCCCATTGCCACAGTCTGAGTGCTTCTCGACACAGGGGGTAGGACCTGGTTCCGCCTTGTTTGTTGATATACCACACTACAGACATATTGTCCGTCTGGATTGCTATCGTTCCCAAGGGAAGAGAGTCTTGAAGGGCTTGCAACGCTAAAAGCACTGCTCTCATCTCTAGAACATTTATGTGCAAGTGGCATTCGTGTGGTTGCCATGTGCCCTGGACAGTTCTGCCCTGATAATGCCCCCCCCCACCCGATCAGGGAGGCGTCCGTTGTCAGAGTAGCAACCGGAGGGGAAGGGACAAAGGGTCTTCCCAATAAGAGTTGAGGGGAAGACATCCACCACAGAAGATGATTCCTGCATGTCTGCGTAATCATAATGGTGTGGGACATCGGAAGTTGCTGGTATGACCATTGTGTGAAGAGCATCCATTGAAGGATTCTCATGTGGAACCTGGCTAATGGAAGCAGAGGTATGGCAGCCGCCATAATCCCCAACACTTTCAGAACTAACCTGGCTTTGACTCTGTTGCTGCTGAAGAGGAGTGAGACCAGTTTGTGTATGTCTGCTATTCTCTGATGTGTTAGTCTCGCAGACATGTTGACTGTGTCTAGATTTGCGCCTATGAAGGTAATAGTACGACAAGGTGACAAAACAGACTTTTCGCAATTTATTGAAATGCCTAACTTTTGACAAATGCGAAAGGTGTAGTCCCTGGCCATTAGGAGAAGATGCTTGGTGGGAGCTGTGAGGAGCCAGTCGTCCAAATATGGAAACACCTGGAATCCTTGACGTCTCAGGTGAGAAGCTACCACTGCCATGCATTTGGTAAACACCCGGGGGGCAGTGGTGAGACCAAAGGGCAGGGCCCTGAATTGAAAATGACTAGTTCCCAGCCTGAAGCGGAGGAATCTTCTGGAGCGTCTGTTAATTTTTATGTGATAGTACGCATCCTGAAGGTCTATAGAGCACATCCAGTTTCCTTTCCCAAAGGGGAAGGATGGACTGCAGCGTGACCATCCGAAATCTTGTTTTCTTGACTGACTTGTTCAAGATACTGAGATCCAAAATTGGTCTCCAGTCCCCTGTTTTCTTTGGAACTAAAAAGAACCTGGAGTAGATTCCGGATCCTTGCTGGTCTGCTGGAACTGGCTGAATTGCTCTTTTTGCAAGCAGCTTTGAAATTTCCAAAGCTGCAAGATCCCTTTGAGCGGGTGGAACATCTGGAAGGGATTTTTTTGATTGGTTTGGAATCGCGAGCGAAGGGAATGGAATAGCCTTCGGAAATGATGGACTGTACCCACTTGTCTTGAGTCAGGGATAGCCAGGCTTCTGGGTACAGTGACAATCTTCCCCCGACTGCCTCCGAAGGTGGGCAGTCGGGCAACACCTCAGGGATGCTGAAAGGGCTTATCAGAGAAGACTTCCCGATTGCCCTGGTTCTGCGGACCCCCCTGCCTCTAGGGCGATCTACCATTGTTGTTCCCCCCCTCTGCCTCTGGCGGGGGAACCGACTTTGTACGTCAGGCGAAGTCCCTTGAGATTGTTTGCGGAACCACATTTTCCCACTTTCTGGCCTTTGGGGTAAGGCCTAGAAGGAGTAGAAAACCGGACTCCGACGGCAGAAAGAGTCTTGCCATCTGTCTCGCACCTAGTCAAGGTTTCTTTCACTTGAGGACCAAAGAGAGATGATCCATCAAACGGGGAATTAGTGAAAGACGTTTTAAAGGGGTCCAAAGTTGCATAGCCGCATCCAGGCATGCCTGCGTAAGGCCACACCTGTCCCTGCGGCCCTGCTCGCTCCATCAGCCGCATAAGAAAGGAGGCATGGAGGAGTTAGCTATGGAGTTCAGGGTAGCCAGCTGAGTGTTCATCTTGTCTTGAAAACCTGCAGCCGAGGATCCTTCAACATGTCACTCCTTCTTTGATCAAGTCTCTTTGAAGACGCAGTAAAATGGCATAGGTAGTTCAGCGCATAGCAAAGGTCGCTGACGAGAACATCCGCTTCCGTACCTGTCCATAGACCTAGATTCTTTGTTAGGGATGAACAGGCACTGAAGGATCAGCTAGTTCCTTCTTGGTGGCAGCAGCTACCACCATAGCATCCACAGAAACACCTTTTGTGAGAAATTGCTTGTCAGTTGGTGCTGTTATAAATTTGGAGGGTCTCCTGGGGTAGGGTCCACTGAATCAGGAGCCGTCCAGGCCTTCTTTGCAACCACCTGCATGAGGGGATCAAAGGGGGACACCCAGGAGGTGGAAGGGCGAGAGCCAACGCCTCAAGATACACAGATTCATCCTCCGAAGGGTTAAGGGCTGGCCAATTTCCCCTCTGTTTCAGGATCTCTAGAATGTCTGCGAAGAGACATCTTCAGAAGGGGAACGTGGGAACCCTCGAATCCTCTAAATCTGTGTCAGGAGGTGACAGACTCAGGTGAGTCTATGTGCTTCCTCTTACACTTTCTCTTCCTAGGGGCTCCCCTGCCAATTCAGGAGAGGCCTCGGGAAGAGGATGAGATCCCACAGGGGATTCTTGAGAGCTGCTCTCCTGCGGTCTGGGATGAGGGAGTGAGTCGAGCATAACCAAGGCACAAGTGGGAGGGGCGGAGCCGACTGTGGAGCCGAACAGGGTTCCAACCCACTCCGCATGCCCTCGGATGCACCCCTGTCAGGCAGAGCCAGAGGTCCCCGCTCCGAGCTGAGAACCTCCCTCGGCACCGACAGAGATGGCTCCGTGGCGATGTCGGAGCCAAACTCACCAGCCCGAAGCACCGAGAGGAGAGGGGTCGGACAAGGGTCCGATGCCACTCACCCCTCGAGCCGAGGAAGCCCGGCCGAGATTCTTCAAAAGAAGAAATCGAGCCGGCAGCGGGCGAAGACAAATGTCGGCTCGACGCTACCACAGTCTCGGTCCCGAATGCCCGGCCCGAGCTCAAAGGAGTCGGAGGAGGAATATTTATGGAACAAGTTGAGGCATCGACTGGATGAGTCGGACTCTGGAGCATTTGGGCCAGTGCCTTGGACTTCAAAAGTCTACTCACTACCTCTGGGAGGTCGTGATCCGAGCCTCGATGACCTGGAGGAGTGAGATCTATGGCTCGTTCAGACAGCAGGGGAGACGCTGGAGCCGAATGAACGGAGCCAAGGGACGGTGACCTCGATCTCTTTCTAGATGTCGGCTCCGATGGTCTGATGGGAGCCGACCCAGGAATAATGCCTCGGCTCCGGCGGAGCCGAGGAAACCACGGATACTGCAGTCAAGACTCATCGGCTCCAGCCAGAGCCGATGAAGCAGTAACCCGAAGCCAGGCCTCGACTCTGAAGCTGGAGCCGAGGTCTTAGAAGCCTTAGAAGGTTTCCGGATGACACAGAAAGGGAACCTTCAGCAATTAAACCCCCCAAAATGAGTTTATTTTTTCTCTCCTGCAGGACTCTAGGGCTGAAGCCATGGCATACAGCACAAGAGTCCTGCAGGTGTAAAGGTCCCAGGCAATACACACAAGAAGTGTGACCGTCTGTCAGAGACATTTTCTGACAGCACGAGTCACACTTCTTGAAGCCTGAGACCTTTGTATCTTGGACATATTCAAGGAACAGTGTAATCACACACAGAAACACACACACACAGATTACACTGATAGGGTTCAAAAATTATTTAAACTAAAGGTAAGTTAAATAAAACTCCCTAATTAAACACATACACACCCTAAGGATAGGGAAGGGCCGAAGGCCTTAGGGAAAGAACTATAAGTTCTTTAGAAAAGGGCTGGATAAAACGTAGAAGGGATAATAAGTCCACTACACTAAAGGGAAAGAAAATACACTAAGCTAGCCTAAGTCTAAAGAATTTAAACTAGTCTAACTTTCACTAACCTGGGCGGTGAAAACACACCTCGATCGCTGTAGCAGCAAAGCGAGATCTGAGGTAACTCACGCCTAGCATTGTGGGATATAAGGGGAGCCTCGAGGCGATGGAACCAACTCTCGAGCTTTTAGAGTGGCCGAGTCGGAGCCGAGGTCGGCTCCGAACCCATCCAGCAAGAATGAAGGCGAGATAGACAACTTAACATACTATATTAAGGACACTCAGACTTTTTGACGAAATTATGACTGTATTAAGGATGTAAAAGAAGTAGATTATTATATGGTTACGTTAGATGTTGCATCATTATTCACAGTAATACCAAATGTTTATGGCCTAGACTCAATTAGGTCCTTCCTAAGATCTGAAACTGAGTATTCTGGGAAAGAAATTGAGACTTTCTGTCAGTTATTAAAGGTTGTCCTAACAAATAGAGATCAAGTATATTTACAAGGGTCTATATTAGAACACCGAACATTTTCAAAATTTTGAGTGTTCTAATATCGACCCATTTTCAGCGAACGCTGAAAATATCGAAGAAACAGTAAACCAAATTTTTCCTAGGAAAGAATTTGGTTGTCCATTCT